>NW_028187088.1:1380277-1391681 GCF_003343005.1 Rhea americana
TTTGTTCTTATGCCACAAGAAGAATAGCGGAGTTTTCGTTTTTCATCTCCCTGTAAAGTTTTGGGAATCGATCACTACTGGAACTACTGAGTATCATAACATTGGGCAACCACCACTCTTCTGCCAGCTGAACTACAAACACGGATCTTTTCAGATAATCAGAGATTTTAAGCCTGTACTGCACAAACTAATTCTTGAAAAGTATAGAAAAGTCAGTCAGTCTCCAGACGCTGAGTGGGAGAGATGTGCTGYGCGTTACAAGGAATCCATACATCACACACAGACGTGCGTACCTRATTTCCACTGACATTGAGTGAAATGAAGCCAGGGAGTTAAAAAAGCCTTAAAATTATGACAATTATGAATGACTTATTACAAAGAAATCTGAGGAAGCACAGACTCATCCTGAAAAGTTAGCTAATATTAAAAATTTTGCAATGTAGAGAGTTTATTCTTGGTCACTCATATTCCTTGTTTAATCAAGCTRACATAGAATTTTCTTCAAGCATAATACTAAATGATGAATTACTTTCAGTGGAATCAACATTAATAATAGAAATTCTCTTGCAAAAGAAGTCTGGAGTTTGAAATGAGAAGCTATTCTTTTGATTGAGATCTAGCTAAACTGTGACACAGTTTTTCCCACTATTCCATCAGGCCATCGCTTAATAATGTGAGTGCCAAGGAAACAAGTTCAAGCACTCTCTCTTCCCTCTTTCYTTACTACATTTCAACCCCCAAAAGGGATTTTTTAATATTTATTTTAAAAAYAACAATATTCTCTAACCAGAGGTAGTATATAATCAGAAATGAATTTCTTGAAACAAGGAAATAAAATAAAATACCTGYATGATTTTTCCACTTCACTCTGAATGTAATTACTCTGAATGAAGGTGAATTCAGTGTAAGAAGTTTCTACTGCATGTATGTCTAATTCTAACAAATATACACATAAGTGCACTTCTAAAATTATTTTCAATACATCCAACTATATCCATGCATCATAACTTTATGTATACAGTAAGCATTATTATATACCCGTTCCAAAAATCATGTGTTTGCATCATGTATGCCACCTTATAAACAAAAACAGCACATATTTCCATACACACACTGTGTATTCACTAGTAAAATTAAGAATGCTAATAAAGTATGTATGCATACACAGTCTGAACTCACATCAGGGAAACACTGGGCTGCTAGCTGACTTCAGTGGGAGCAGAAAATGACAGGCAGAGGGAAACATGTTCCCTGTGTTGTGCGTGAGTGCGTGCAGAAATACACTTAGGCAGAGCAATGTCTCTAGTGAACATAAACATTTTCTAACAGGTCAATTCCAGCTGCAGAGAATTTTTCATCATTTTTGTTTCATATGCACATTTTCCTCTCTCCCCCTTTTTTGGGTTTATATAGGACAGGTGCATTCTTGGCCCAGGAACAAATAATCCTGGAGAGACTGAGCAAGAAAAATCAAACTGAATTTGATCACAAAATGGTAGGGAATAAATACATTATTGCCCTTCTATTATGTCAAAAAACAAAACCTCCAAATTTTGAACATCTCTAATGTCTAAGCAATTYGAGGTAGGATTTTTAAAGCTGAAAAGAAATTGTTTCATAGCCCAGATGTTGTCTTTCAGAAACTAGTGAAAATTGCTGCTTCTGAAAGCTACTGTGAAATACAAAGAGTAAAACAAAAAACGTTTAAATAAAAGTAATTTTACTCACACATTCTGATATTTCAAAAGAGAGGAACTCTTTTCAAGTGGTTTTGCACACATATATCATACTTCAGATTACCCACAGTCAGGCCATCTCTGTTCCAATAGGTGGATTGCGGGAGKGATAAAACAGAAAGAGTTTATGGAAGGCAAAGGGGGTTCCTGCTTCACTGACTGGGCATATTGTACTGTGAAGCCTTCTTATGCTGCTGTGTGAAAGGTTCATAGCTGTTACATTATTTTCCTAATGCTTATTCATAAAACCATCGGAATTAAGAAGTTACATTAATATATGTGCATTGCAGTCATCCATCCTGGTAAAGCACATGCCAATTCAGCCGCAGTAATATCTATCTGTACAAGCCACTAATTCTGTAATTTTCTGATTTCTGAATGCTCATGTTCAGTTTAAAGAGCTACTGAACGCTTTTCAAAATTGTTGATTTCACATTCCCATGTTTCCTCACYGCTATAACTGCACTCCTAGGCACATGGATTGACTTCAACTCACTGCTGCCTGAAAGCTGCATTTTTGCTATATCTGATTCAAAAACCGCCTGTCAAATTTCTACAGAAAGAACAATATTTATTAGAAGTTGTAAACAGCTGATAATTATCCCTCTTAACAAACCTTAACTATATTTTGCTGGAGCTGTTACAAAACTAAACTGTGACTATTAATAATATGACACACAYACACTCATGTATAAGTACAAACAAAATGCATATTGTTATTCTAAATAAAAACAAATCCACAAATAAGAAAATGAGAGACTATTCTAAAAGACAACATACCTTTAGGACCGTAAGGTGTCTCAAAATTTATTTTAGAAAAGCTGCAGTGGCAGGCGCTAAAACACAGTTGTTTAAAAAAAAAAAAAAAAAGTCCACTTTAAAAATCTTGGAGAGTGGGGGAAGTGAGGAAGAAAAAACCCTGAAACTAGTATCCTTCCCTCCAGGGAACCTTGGGGGAAGTCTGCCATTTACCCTTCCATAGGTACTTTGTCTACCTTCATGTCTGTTGTTCAACAGCAATTCCCATAAAGCTCCACAAAGACCCAGCTGTATAAACCAATGCTGTCAAAGAACACAGTTAGGGATGGATAAAACAGGGAGGGGTGTCTAACATGCTGACCACTGACTGAGCTTGCAAGGATAAAGAAGCCTTGATGGAGAGAAGTAATCATCCATTGCTGTTTGTTTATTTTACCTCCTCCACCACATACTGGAACCTTTTTTGTTTTTTCCATTACCAAAACCATCCCCCACTGAGAGGCCTTTGTGATCTAAAAGGGGCAGAGCCCCTCTTTCTTAACACTGGCAAGTTTATGTAGGCAGATTCATTCAAACACATCTTAAAATAAACATTCGGCTCTTCCCCTACATCACACTGTCCACACACTGCCTTCAAACACACTTAAAAAAAAATCACCATTAAAATGTACTTGCATGGGGTTATTTTTAACAAGATGTATTAAAACAGTTTAGCAGCCTAAGACCCATATTGCTGCGGAGGTACAACTTCAGAAGACAGCTATAGTCTGAAAAAAAATAAATATACATTACAGTAAAGTAAACCTGGCTGCTATTGCCATAACAAGTGGTATAATAGCTTTTTTGAAAAGACCACTTCCATAAGAAAACCCTCTCCCCCTTGGGGATATACCTAATTATAATATAAGTGAATCTGAATCCAGATGTTCAGATCTAAAACGTATGTTGCCAGCACTACGAGGAAAATGACCACTGCGTGGAGAATTGGGAATTCAAAGGGCTTCCCTGGCCTGAGCTCTGCAGGGACTGAGGACCTGCAGATCCTTTCAGGCACAAAAGAGGTAGTGCTGAGCATCTTCAAAAATTAAGTATCTGCGAAACAATCTTTCTTACTTACCGCTTTCCACTTTTTCTACACTCTGCCCCCTTTTTTCTTTTTCTGCATACACATTTGGCACCAAGAACAACTCAAGAATGACTAGATGTATTTGCCCTGTATCTCTAGAAAAGGGCAGCAGAAAGCAGATCTCCCAAAAGCTCTTTGACACGTCTGAAGGCTCCAGTGGAAAGAGCAGTACTCAGCTGCAGGCGGAGGCCCACTCACTCCATGGGCTACCTATTCCAATGAAGTAATTGATGAGGAAAAATTATAGCCACATTAAACTAGGTCACTGAGGAAAAAAAACAGTGATTCCTCTGTATCAGCCATTGACAACCATTTCCTGATTTTATCACCAGACCTGATGCTCAGTTAACGTTTTCATTCTTCCTGCCTGAACAAAGCGGCAACACAAGCAAACTACAGCAAGAAAGGTCTGCCGTCCCATTTTTAGTTTCAAAGAGATAATAAATGGCCTTTAATTTGCGCAAGTAGTCACCTGGCAAGCTCTGCCATTGCTTGAATGACATCTTGGACAGAGGACTGGTTTCACGATTAGAATACATCACAGAAATTTAATTCTGCAGTACGGCAACGTCCTTTGGAGTTAGTCATTGCTGTAGTGAGACRCAGAAACACTGAAATCGCGCGGTGGCAGCAAGCTGCCCCACGTCCCTTGGCTCGAGCTGGGGCTGCTGAAGAGGGAGCCAGSGGTGAGGATGGCAGGGAGCATCCTTCGGCAGCCTCCTGCCTCACCTCACGGCACTTAGTGAACCTTTCGGGTGYACAGTTTGTTCCGGTTCTATATGAGAGATAAGAATGCCTGAAATTCTTTATACAAAGCTTTGCAAGCTCCAATTTCCTTTTCTTTTTCTTTAAGAAAACATTTTATTAGTGATTACTATTCTAGTTCTGAGACTGAAGAGAGAAAATCTTGTTCATATCATTAATTTGCTTGATACTTTTGGGTATACTGACATGTGAGCAAAGGGAAAAATTAAGTACTCCATTCAGTTACTTGAATACTACAAAATTAAGTTTCTTCACACAGTCCTGCCAACAAACTTAAAGAATCTGGTGTGCGTGTGGGTGTGTGAATATATGGACCATATTTATGTAGAAATCTATTCATCTTTCTTTTTATAGGTAGTGATAATGCAAAAAATAACAATAATAATAATGGAAGTATTTCACTGAATAGTTTTCACTGTACAGTCCCATTTCACAGGATCACCTTTTCTATCCCTCATACTAATTTAAAACTCACCCCTTGCCAGTGATGGTAATTCGCAATCACTGAGTGCTTTTTACTTAGTACAATTAATTTAAATAAATCTCACAAGCCTTCATAAAACATTAATGACTGCACCCATTTCACAGATGAACAGAGTTACAAATGCCCGTTTGGTTTTTGCTTACACAGGACTACCTACTGCTGGCACTTAAGTGAAAGCTGGATCCCTAACGCACCCTCACASAGCAAATCAGGGCCAGATTGGGACAGCAATCCACAAACTGACTTCCAATTTCCTCTGTTACTCCATAGCTCTTAGGATAATTCCTCAGGAAAGTGAAAATGAGGGATACTGCATTCATCAGATGCACTATCAAGGTAATGACAGAAAGCTAAAAACAGCCCCTTTCCAATCTTTCCCCTGGATAACTACTAACATGTGCCTAYTAAAAAGACGCAATTCCTTAGAAAGGACAGCTTTTGCAATATGGGATCTTGTATCTAGCTCTCCCTCACACCATTCACAAACTGAGAGCAAAGATCCTTCTGTTTATTTTTCCTCTCTCTTTTAAATGGCCCATACAGGTATACCACGTTTTAGGTTTAAAAAATCTCAACCATAAAGTCTCAAAAATGTCAGACTACTCCCAGGGGAACGTTTTTAACCAACCAGCATGCTTCTGGTTCCATCAGTCTGCTCACAACACGGACAAACCACACAGCTGTAGGCTGGGTTTCCTGCTGGCATTTTCCAAGGGTTTTCAGAAAGCCGCCAGCAGGAGACCTCACCAGCCGGCCATACAGAGGCTTGCTGCTGTTGTCTCCCACTCCCTTCTCCCCCCGTCCACASGGTGGAGATCAGACAGTGCCACTGTTACCAGGCCTTCACACCCTTTTCCCCATACTCCCTTCCCCTCCGCTCATGTCACGGATATACAGCGTAAGCCAGATTTGGGAAGATACTTAAGTGTGAAAAAACGTAGTTTGCTTTGCCACACGAGATTTTCAAACGTGCCTTTACTTTTCAAATATGTATTAAAATGCCTGAGCACTTATGAAAATCTGAGCAGGAGCTCATCTGTGCCCCTAAATACCTACATACCTCTACAAATCTCATCCTACTGCTCTCCTCTTCTTCCTTTATACAATTTACTAAAGAGCTTTTATACTTGCATTTTTCATCCTTATATTTGCATCCTATACTTGCACTCTTTTCATCCTTAAAAGCACTTACAAACACTAATTACTCTTTACATATCCCTTCTGTGATGTAAATAAGGATTATGATCTCTTCTGAAGTAAATAAGCATTACTAGCTCCCTTTTACACACTGAGGAACTACAGAAGAGAATTCAAGAGCTCTGCTCACCACAACATAAAGAGAAGATACTGAAGCATCAGGATAGAGAAGTTCTCCATGCTGTGCTCAGACTAAGACCTTCAACATCTTATCCCTCTATTTGCAAACAATACTCTTCAGCTCAGTCCTATCTACCTGCTGGCTGATGATCAAATATTTAACACACCCCATAAAATGAAAAATATGAACTCTACCACAGTGCCTCGTATTTGCCGTGCTCCATTACTTAAACCGGGTGGTAACACGCACCTATATGACAGTTTTCAACTTTATTATAGTCTCTATTTGCTCACTTACTTAAGATGTTTAAAGAAGAGTTGTATGGATTATAAGACAGTCTGAAAAGTTCAATTCAGAGCTCTTCAAACAGTCATTTTCATCTTATTAGCACAAGTAAAGTAAAAGCCTTAGGCAGGTAATTTAACATCCAGTTTATCCAAAGGGACTTCTAAAGAAAAAGTCAACCTTTGTAAATTGTTTGTGATAATCTCCAAATTGATCATTAATTATCAGCTGCTAGTGAGTGTTTCTTCCATCAGAGGCACTGTGAAAATATTTCTCAGAAAATCTACTATTGTTGATATTGCAACCTGTGTAATCAGTCATTATTAGAAATAACAAAGTTACAAAGCTGGCAGCAGCCTAGCTAAGTGAATCCTGTTCAGCAACTCTGTCTTCCAGGCAGTTTAGAAATAATTATCACCAACAAGAAAGCAAAATACAACATCTTCATTATTAACGTTATATTCTGCATTCTATAATTATAATCTTTCCACTTGCAGTAGTAGTCACAATTAATTTATATCAGTTCAACTACTTAATAAAACATGCGTTAATTTGTACTGCCAAGTAACTTTGAGTTGATGTAGAGAAACTTCACTTTCCCTTCTGCAGTTTCCTGATTTTCTTCCACTAGAAGTGAATGCCTAAAATTTGAAAGTAAAATCTAAAAAGATTTTTCCATACATGTTTCTTTGAGAAGAGTTGACAAATGACAGCAACAGGTAAGGCGTATTAGTGCTAACCAGCCTCAGTTTCATGTAGCACCGGAACAAATGAGGCCCTTTTGGTACAAAGACTACTTAAAATAACGCAGTTGAGATACCTGATATAGAAAGCTCTGAGCAACATTTTCCAGAGTTATCAAGCATGACACACTACACAATTTAGCAGAATTTTGGACTATATTATGACAAATGTAAAACATCTGACATTCTCATAGCTCCTCATGCAACTCTACTGAACTTAATGGAGAGTCTCTGTTAACTTTAATACAACGGTCTCGGATGTCATGTACCTTGCATCTCCAGTGGGATTCAACATACCTGACAAACGTGTTTTTAAAAAAGTTCTTCACCAACTAGGAAGCACAACCATGACAGCCATAAACTGCAAGCTTGTCAACTGTTTAGTTGCACTGAATAGCTTAAGGAAATAAAGAATGGCCATTAAACAGAAGATATAGACAGGTATTATCCGAGTATCAAAAATGGTTTTGGAATAATGAAAATATATATACAAAAATAACCCACCACTGTTGGATGTATACCACAGCAGCAGCTGAAGCCTTTTATAATTGACAATGGCAATCATAGCAGCACTTCTAATTTATTTGTTTTGTTTTGTTCTGTTCTGTTTTGTTTTGGATCAAATGCATGACACACACACACACCCCCCAGTAAAGACTTTTTTCACATTAAAATACTCCCTTCTCATTTGGTTCATAACACAGGTCCATTAGCAGGGACAACACTTTGATTCTTGAAGATACTAAATGCAACTGGATTACAGTTGTTAAGATGGGAAAAGGCATAAGCACCACAGCCGAAAGAACCATCCCTCAAAGACAGTTTTGCTCAGATTCTCTCARATTTATATAATTCAGGCTTACAATTGTAGCACAGGATTTTTTAAAGACTGCATATGAAAATTCTATTTCAAAGGGCAGAAAGCCTGAAATTGAATAATCTCTTACGGATAGATGATGCACAATTCTTCTAAAAAGCAATGGAATAGGCTTACAATTTTTTTTTTCTCTAAGACAGCGCCAATGGGCCACTGCTCCTCAGGGAACATGAGCATTAAGCACTGCCATCTTCAGCAGGGAAAACAGTGAGATCTAAACTACTCAGGTAGAAATCTGTAATAAATGGTGGTAATGTCAAAAGATACTTTCTCACTAGGCAGTCCTGAGCCCTAGATGCATTAAGCAGCATATACTTCATTTTGTTTTGTTTCATTTTCTAATTTAAAGCTTTTTTCTTACTACTTTATTAAGTTCTGCAGAACCAATTACTCCATAGGCCACTGAATAGCATTTTATTCTAGTCAAATGCCACCGAATAATGCACAAATTGCAGTGGGGGCAATCAGAATTAGCCTCCACTGGAATCTGCATAACTTCCATCAGTCAGGATAGACTGTAAAAGGGCACAAAATAAACATTTTGCAGAAAGGTGGATATCATCATGAGAAGAACTCAACCTACAGAATTTAATGTTGATTGCCATCCAAGAGCACGAGAGAAATCAGCTTGATTGTGAGATTTTGGGCTTAACTTGTGAGACTGAAAATTAAAAAAATGTGCTCACAAGTGAAAACAACACACAGTTTAGGGAAATATGACAAATCCTGTGATGCCATTTATAACTAATCCTTTTCAGCTGTCCTAGTACTCTCAATACATGCTTAATACTGGAAGCAAGATTTATCATCAGTAAACAATTTAATAATTCAGTTACACAAGCAGTAACAACTCCTTGACTAAAAATGAACAGTATGACATCAAAGTTGTCATCTCATAAATAGACTATTGGTTGATTTTGTGTACATGAGTAGCCCTGATTAATTCAATTGTGTCCTCAACACGTTTAGTGCCGTGTCAGGAGAAAAGACTCTTGTAAAGGTCTCTCTGAGGATTGAGTGAGCTTTGAAATTCCGGTTTCTATGATGTTATATGAAATAAGAGTCCAGCTTGCTTGCCAGAAAGCAATAAAAGTGAACTTGGTGAGGCTGCTCATGTGAATACATCTTAGCAGAATCAGGGCCCACTTGAGCCACAAGGGAGGATAAACTTAAAGAAAGCATTTCAGCATACCCATTCTTTCAGCAGTCTTTAGTCTGTAGTAGTAGCTAACATCTGAGGAAAGGAAAGGTTTGCTGCTTGGCAATAGCATGGTGTTAATGTAACACAATCTGTTAAATGAAAAAGCAAAATTAATTCCAATTTGGTGTCTTCACATTTCACACTCCAGAGACTCTCGCGGACTGAATGAAAGACAGGAAGGGGTAGGAAAAAAATAATTTTTAATGAATTTTTCCAATCGTCTATTTCTTTGAATTTCACAATTAAGTCAAGAGGTGATTTGAGGGAAAACTAACAAACATATTTCATTTATGTAGGTATTCCTCAAGGTGTGCCTACAACAACATAAGAAAYGTCTGCCTCCTTCTGTCCATCTTTCTCTCCATACTCCCTCTTTTCCCCTTGTCCCCTCCACAATTCAGATGTTTTGCCTTACTTCATCCTCACATTAAGGAATGGATTAAGCAGAATTTCTGCTTAAGGAAGGATTAATTATAACTTTGCCTTGTGTCCCTCTAAAGTTACAAGTTTCTTCATTAAAATAAAAATGAATTTAGTTAAATGGACAGCTGCAAATGTTCAAAGACACATGAACTAAGTTTTTCTCTTGCTGTGCTCAGACCTTTGGCTGCAGTGGGGTGACTTATGTAAGTCCTTAACTCTAGGGAAATGGGTTGTACACCTGAGCTGTCAACTGCTCAGTACACTGATTCTCTAGACATGTATAAGGAAATGGTAATAATATCTATTTGTCAGTGGCATTGTGCAAGTTAATCCTTTAAATATTTGTAAAGCACCTTGAGATCTTAGCACAGAGGGCACAACATAAGTACAAAGTATTATCACCATTAAAATAAATTTGGGCATATTCCAGTTAGACTGTTTCTAGTGAACTGTTTTTAGACTTTGACTCAGGATGTTTTTGGCTTCTTGAAGTACATATGTACACTATCCAAACCAGAAAATTGGAAAGCTATACAGGACTTTTTTCTTCACCAGCCCATTTTTTTCTTATTTATTTTTTCAGAAGAAATACTTCTCTATACCACCCACCACCCACATTCACTTCCAAGCTAATTATGCATTGAAAGACAACCAGCGTAAAGAGGATTACAGTATACTGAGTTAAAGGAAGGCCTAGTCAAATAAACAGGGTAACTTCTCTTAGTYTGTTCCTCGCTTATTTCCACTGGATGATGAATCCCCAAACCCATATAACCTGAACCTTAAAAAAAGACTAATGCAGTCTTTGTTTCCCCCCCTTTATTTTTCCTCCTCTTTTTCATCACCCCCATACRTTTCCAGCTGCATCCTCTCCCCAACCTACAAATTGCCAACCAAACCTTCAGCCTAGTCACAAAAAATGAAACAATTGAAAAAGACTCACCACAACTACTAAAAAAACCAAACTTTGAAGAACAAGAATAGAGTTCCTAATATCATGTTACCATCCACTTTCAATGCTAGCCTCTGAAAATGAAAAAGCTAGCCTCTTTCATACAAATTTACGTACGCATGTAGTTCTTGCTTCTCCCCATCTCCTGCTCTCCTTTTCTTTGTGCCACAAGACTATGGATGTTCTGCAGGCAAGTGTTTCATAGTAAAGCTGTATCATCTTTAAGAGTTTAAAGCCCCTTTCAACTCTAGCACCTCCTGAACTGTGTGTGAGGAAGATGTCTAATGCTGCAAAGTTCTCAGCATTTTCAGCTGCTATTGATTCCAACAGGAACTGCGGATCCATCATCATATAAAGCAGAAAAAAAGGGACAGCCAGAGAATGTACCCCATTGATTTGGCTAAAGCATCCTTAAGGACATTTTTGATGAAATTGTTCTCAGACTGTATTTTTTTAATAGTCTACCAATTTTAACACACTAAAAATAACTTGCATTTACCTACAGCAAAATACTTTAGTTCAGTTCTTTGCCATTACATCTTTTAGGCAGTTTGTCATATCCATGCAGTTTATATTCTTATTGACACAGCCAGATGAGCAATAACATGTATCATGCCTCTCTTTCCACATACCACTCATACAAAGGAGATACCTCAGCTAAGCAAATAATTATTAAGGGAACATTTTCTCAAAAAAAAAAAAAAAAAAGTTATAATGACCTACAACAATTCCTAA
>NW_028187088.1:1391696-1409408 GCF_003343005.1 Rhea americana
AACAGAAATCAATTGTTCATCACAGAAATTGACTGTGGTCATTCATTATATCTCTGCTGTAGATCCCACTCCGCATTGTGATAGACATATCTTAACAACAGGCATTACAAAAATCCTGCACAAGTTTCAACTCTCTAAAACATAAATGCGCTAGAGTGGTCTTTTGTAAGGTGCGATAAAAACTAGGTGAAACAATGACAGGGAAAAAAAAGGAGGACAAATCAAGCAGAAGTGCTGCTTCATTGATACAGTGACATACTGTTTTAATACAGCTGTTTTGGGACCTGTTTTTCATACAATCTGATAACATGTATTACTGGGGCACTCTCTGACTCCTGCTGAAYATTTAGAGGTTCTGGCTTGATTATCTGAGTATGATGGAAGACACCATATGTGGATGAAGCATATAGCTTTTAAACTGAAGGACCTATGTACCTAATGGGAACACAAAACTGTCTTGGATAATATGCAGTTTTCAATACACAAAGTTTGGGAGAGTCAAGGTCATATTGTGTTGTTTTAATTTTATTTTTTAATAAACTCAAAAAATATATAAATAGTTCTGACTCAAGCTTTCAGGCTAGGYATGCCCATTAATTAAAAGGGAAAAGAAGAAATAAAAGCAGGTTGCTGTAAATGCAGATGTAATCAAAAGTTCAAACGTTAACTTCAAATCTCTCAGTCAGCATAGCTAGAAAACACAGGAGCTCAGCCTGCCCAGCTAATGTGTAAACAGACTCTATGAATCTCTTCCTATTCATTCTGCCGACTTCCTTTACCTTGTAATTCTTGCTAAGAAGGTCRATTCTGCCTACCTGGGTACTTAGACAGCCTTCGATGACTATATTACATAAGCTGCAAAATAATTACTTTTGTTCTATACTTTATCCTATATCAGCATCCAACAGCAATGTTATCTTTTGGTTAATACTCTCTCTATTTCACATAACAAAATAAAAACACATATTCAAGCTTAGATTATTAGCGTTATAAAACACATCTTGCTACCAACAATATGTATCACCAAGTAATTATACTAAAAAAACCTCAGGCATTTATGCTAAAATGGGCCAAAATCTACTATTTGATATCACGTACAGCCATTTAAGTTTTGCACAATTGCTTCTTCATTCCTGACTCACGAAAACAGTCCAAGGGGACTCCATGCTATGCTGTATTTTCCATGTTTCACTTCAATAAAATATTACAAATACGTTACCATGTATCTGGGATTTTTTCTGCAATCATCATAACAAACCAATGTTTTCATAATGTCGCCACAAACCACAGCTATTACCTCATACAAGAATACAATGTTTTGGCAATGCAGTGTGAATAGGAGGAACAACTTCACCATCATCTTCTGAAATATTTCTTTGAACACATTTTCCCAATAACGGTAGCAACAAATGTTCCGGCACCTTTTTCTTTCCCTCCACCCCCTCAATGAATGAAAAGAAAGTAGAGGAATAAGTGGTACCCTCTCCCACCTTCTTGTTCTTAAAAGGATCTGGATCAAAGTTATCCATAGCTGAATCACACTGAAGTCAACAGAAGACATTCCAAAAAGTGGAGAAAATACATACATAATTGGACCTGAAAATTCCAAAGGAAGGTTTAAGACATGTTCTTAACATGTGTTCTACGTTAGTCTTGAGATGGTCTGGGGCAAAGCCTACATTATATCAAAAATAGGAGCAGAACCCCATCTTTGTCAGCTCCAGGGGGAAAATATGGAAAAAGATTTGGTGAAAATTCTTATGTTAGTGTCCTGATCTTGTAACAAGTCCAAAACCTACAGAACTTTAAAGGAATCAAAGCCACTCACAGCTGAACAGGACTGGGCTCCATTTGTGTGTTCAACCCACCATATTCCTTTTCACAGTCTACCATAAATGGTTTCAAGAGACTGTTAGTAAGGCTAAAACTATTTGTCTAAACTATTTTCATCATCAGTCTTAATTAATGGACCTCAAAGTCTACAGCAGATAGGTTGCACTCTTTGTATGTTCATTTGTAGATGATCTTAGAATCATAGCATGTATCTTCTAAATATGACTACATACTTGCATTCTGGATTCTTCCTCAGTCAAAACCAGCACATGCAAAACAAATTCTACAGTCCCACATTTTGTATACAAAGGGCATCACACATATCCTGCCACTTAAGCTATTTTCCTGAAATTATCTTAGTCTCACACAATCACACTTCAAACACCCCATATGTCCAGTTTGGTTACTCCTCCTTTAAAAAGCTAATAAATGTAATACTGAAACGTAACTGTATTTCATCTAAAAACAATTATATGCAGTTCTTTGTGCCAGGAAAAAACTTAATAAGAACCATTAGCAACACTTCTATTTTATTTTCTTCCTTTTTAATGGGCCCAATCCAAATTCCAAGTTAAGCCAATGAGAGTCTTACGATTGTTTTCAGCAAGAGCTGGACAGAGCCTTATGATTATAAATGACTGTAAGGCTTGTGAAAGCAGAGAGAATGACAAGCATATCCTCTGTTTATTCACACAATAATACTGCAAAGACAGAGGAAGAACAAACTTCCCATAATGTTCCTACCCAGAGCTGTGTAGAAGCCAATAATAAAAGCTTGGAGGTGAGGGGAATCAGTGCTCCCTGGTCTTATTCAGTCCTTGGCCTCTTTTCCAAGACTGACAAAAAAAGCCATCAAACTTTGCCAAATGTAATGCAAACTTTCATTTGTTCAAAACTGGATTCACACACAACACTCAGTGCATATCATCTATTGGACAGTGCCTGGTGAGAAACAACTTTTAGCTATTACTTTACTGAAGTGTTTTCAAGCATTTAAAGATGCAACAAAAAGATCCATGGTGCTACATATACCATCTTACTCAACTGGGTTATTTTCATCTTAAAGAAAAAAAAAACAAGTGACCTGCACAATACTCCACAATTACAATGAATGTGCATTGCTTTATTCAACTTAATCTGATAAACAGGTCTAAAATTGTATATCAATCTATTCCAAGCATTCACTTTAATATTTCATATAGATAGAAGTAAGGACAAACAAGCTCCAGTTTTCCCCCAAACATCCCTTGAAGTGATTTATCTCAAAATGGATTAGATGTATGAGCCAAACCATTAGGAAMAGTCCAATGCCTCGAAATCCTGAGAGGACATACACATTTTTGTACTAGCTGGATCATACGCGCTTCTTTCATAAACAGCTTTTGTTTTCTTTATGAAAATCACGCACTCTACCTACACACACGTCTTCATCCTTTTCTCCTGTTTTCGATGTTAAATATTGTATCAGAATCTTTGAAAATATAGATGCTGTATATTCTTTGAAATGGAGGAGTCAACTAAATTCTGGAGGCTTTCAAAAAWTTAGCCAGAGTTTCCTGGAAGGCACAAGCAAAATACAGGCTTCAAGGGATTTCCAAAGTCCTATACTGATACGTGCCTGACCTCACTTTTCCTCATACACTGGAGCTAGTCAAAGAAACTGGCAGGTTGATATTCTATAGAAATTTGGGCAACCRCATATTATGAAACCCATTTTATTTTGAAATATAATAATGATAGGCAAAGAAGAAAGTTAAAGTGCAACCTTTGAACCCAGCCATTTACACCCAGCTTCAATGCAAATGCATCCGTAACCCAACGGTAACATTGAGCTGGCCAAAAATCAGGAGAACGAGGCACATCTGATCTGCCAGTACATCTTCCTTTGCCAGTCCTCCCCTCTCCATCTTAAATTTTTCGTAAGTTAGATGTGGAAACTTAATGGGAAGGGTGGCACAATGCAGCAGCTTGTTTAAAATAAACAGCAAGTGATACATGTAGAATTTCAGTAGTAGAAAGAAACAAACAAACAAAAAAAAAAAAAAAAACATTGGAAGAGGGAGAAAAGAGCAAGCTATTTGTTCACTCCTCATTAACAGCATAAGGGAACTTAGGTTTAACAGAGTAAATCAAATTAAACAGTTCAGGGACCTGGCTTGAAAGTTGCCATTTTAATAAAAAGGGGACAATTGGCAGGTTGTTTAAAACTGTAGTCACACTCTCCTACCACCTCCCCCCACCTCGTACCTGAGCCTCCCTCCCACACCACCAACTGACATCTCAAATTTAACTTGTCCTGCACTCACTTGGGAATGTCTTTSAAACCACAGTGGATTGGAGAACTCCACAGAAAATAAATTGACAATAAATATAACTATATTACCTAAAGGGAGGAGGGGGAGAAGCAAAGAAAAATGACCAAGTTGTTGACATTGGGTAAGTAGCCTTTCCCCTCTAACATTTCCAAAAACACAGGAACTTAAGGGTAAAGGTTTCATTATGAATCCATTCATAGTGTTTCTTACAGAATTTCACCTCACCCATCCCTGAATACAGGAGCTCCTTCTTGTGCAATCATTAATGCTGAACAGCAGATAGGCTGTTATTTCCCACTCCTGAAGAAACCCATTTTATGGTATGCAACATGAACTGTTTCACTAATAAGACGGTTAAATGACTTCAGTACAGTTGCTATGGGAAGACATGGTGATGTAGTGGCTAGAGAACTAGCTTTTTTGCTTTCCATTAGGATCACAATTTAAATGTCCTCAGAATTTTTGTAAGCTTAATAGGTTTAATGTTTTAATCTCTACCTATGAGAATAGTGGTTCTCCCTGTAAAAATGCATGACTGCTTGTGGGGGTGGAGGTGAAAGGAGAAGAGATGAGGAAGGAAGAGACAGGACAGGAATAATAGACAGGGCTGGCAGTCTATTAGCTTGTTAGGGCTATAACCTTAATACTGTTAAGGCTTATTTCACACACACTTAAAAAAAAAAAAAAAAAAGAAAAAAGTTGGATTTTTGCTGTCTGTACATTATGATTGGTCTAAAACTATGCAGAAGCTTTTAAGTTCCCTATATTATCTTCATTTTATCCAGAGAGATCTAACTTTATCTTCCTTTCATCATCTCACATGTTCTTTGCAAAAAGATGGACTCGGGCAAATCAAATGTAATACTTTTAAGTAGCACTTCCTAAGGACCATATAAAGTAGAGAAAAGGAAATCTTATAAAATTAGAGCATAAATAACAACTAGTCCTTTTATTTACTCTCCTGACATCTCAGAAAAAAAAAAAGTCCTACTTTTTTTCAGAGAAGTACATTTATTGAAAAAAGCATTTAGCAACATTACGATCTGACATCAGCAGCGCTCTAGACACAGCAGCAAGAAACCTTTAGCCTTGTCCAAAGGTGTTAACAATGCAGTACTAATGTGACACGGCACTAAATGGATGGCCAAACACAGAGGCTTTGTTACATGTGGGAGGCTGCATTTTCCTCATCTTTTTCCAAACAGGCACCTACGGAAAATAGTATCAAATAGTGCTATATGAAAAGCAGAACAAGCAAAGAAAAAACATATTTTGTCCTGCATATTTTTCAGACAAGTCTAGCAGAAGCAAAGAAATAATATCTAAATTGTGAACAGAAGAGTTCACAGTAACAGACAACTCCAATTTTTTTTTTATTTTCTCTATAGTGCATTTTCTTCTGCTTAGCTTATTAAGAGTTAAACCTGAACTGATCAGAGTATCAAATTAATACATACCCAAATGTAGTCCGAAGTTTCAATTTTTTGTATGCTTCATGAATAGCCTTTTACCAAAAATTGTATATAGTCTCATTCAATCCAAATGTTCAGACAGAAGAACTGGGAAAAAATGATTGTATTATATGCCTGTAATTTATGCCATCAACTTTGTTTTCCACCACTGCACCAGTAAAGGAAAAGTGCTGTCCTGATTTAAAGCTGTAAATTCAGATCAAATGGGAAAGTGTTAAATTCAGAAGTGTTTTTGGTCCATTAACTTCCATGCTGATTTGACACGCTCTGCAGTGCTTGGGCAACAGACTCTACTATACAGCGTATTCCTAAGCAAACAGTGCTTTGTGTCATAAACCATCTGGGGTGTCAGTTCTAAGGGCCACTCATCTAAACTCCTCTAATACATTTGGAAATGCTGAGGTACAGAACGGAAACTTTTCTTCACTACAAAATCCCTTTTGCATGGATAAGGAGACACCGCCGTCAGAGGAACGATGGAAGGAACAAAATTTTGGCTAAGGCAGTTGTTTTCTTTATTCGGCTGAAGAAAACCATTGGACACACAAGCTTTCTAAAAGCACTATGATTTTTCAAAGGTACCAGCAAAAGTGATACCATTCATAACCTGGACAGTACTCCCTTTCATATTAGAGCCTATAGTTGCAAAGCTAAGTGCCAAGCAGATGGTTGAAATCTGTTTTGTAGAAAAAGTGTTTGTGCGCGTTTTTTTAGATTGAGTTCTTTGTATTCATATTCAGGCCTAGGTTCTAGCCATCAAAACACTGGCTCTGAAGCAATCATTAGCAGCATTTGAGACAACTGGCAACTAAGGTATTCGCAGTTCTCCACAAAATGTTCAGCTAATATCTCCCAGATGTACAATTAAGGCAAAAGATTATCTTCTTAAACTGGTATCAGTGCTTTAGATGGCTTTTCAAAAGACTGCGTATGTATGCAAAAACCTATTTTATTTATATTTTTTTAAAAGATAACATTCTAACTTTTATTCTGCTCTGAATTTTTACAGCTGCTTTTAAAAATATAGGCGTCCATATCAGACTCTACCAAACTACATCAATAGCAACTTAATTTATCTTGTGTTCATGCTTCTAATAAATATCAAGAAGGAAATCTTAAAAATTATTTCAATAATAGGGCTTTGTCTTTCTTATTTTATAAACTATTATATAATATGTTTTATTAAATTTATTTGACAGAGTATAAAAATATAAGCAAGATAAGTATAATATTGTGCTGTTCTGTATGAACTAGAGCAGTGTGCCCTTCAGCAATCTACCGATGACTCTGCTACTGCTACATTAGAGAACTCCGGCAAGTCACCTCTGTTACAGGTACCTCAGTTAACTCATTTGTAAATAGATTGTTTATTATTACAAACAGCAAGATCAAAAATGCTTACCAGCATGAGGTTCTGCTCTCTGCCCAGGGGTCTCATGGAATCTAGGAATTGCTAATAGCAATTTGCCTGGTGACAAATTAACAGAGGTCACAGTTTTGACAACYGAGGTTATCAAACAAATATATACTTGGAAGAATGCATTTTTGTGCAGTGGTCTCACTTAGGACCTTGGTGGCCACAACTGGGAACTGCTACTTTAGAAAACACAATGTTTCAAAACAAAGATTAATTCCTTGTACAATGCCCAGTCCTTTAAGGTCCAGACTTTAGCCCTGTAAGAGTTCACATAAGTTTTCATCACTGCTTTTTAAATCATTATGATCTGCCAGAGATACAAAGCTGTTTCGGAAGCCTAGTTAGTTAGCCCATCTTTAAAGCACACTGATAGAAAACTTCCAAGATCTACAGATGTCAGAACTTGCAGAAACCTCTCCCAGCACTTCAGGAATCCTGGCTGTGTTTTAACCCATGGTGGTTTGCTGCAGATTAAAGGAAGTCAGGATTCTGCTCAGTGATCTTCTAACTAGTCACTCTATCATGCTATCCTGCTTTGCTGAGGTGAAAATCATCAGCCTTTTTCAAAGAGGTGAGCAGAACCTTAATTAATTAGGCCTACATTTTTAGGACCTGACTCTGAACTTGAGTGCCAGTGAGTCTGAACACGCAGAATGAATGGATTCTTTTTTTATATGATGCCTTGACTAGCCCCGTCACAAAATAAGGTCTTTGTGAACACACTGCTGAACAACTACCACTAAAATACTATGCAATATGTCGAATTATAATCAATTATTTTGAAAGTAGCCCCATTCTTAAAAAGTGTATACAGGAAAATAACTTAACATCCCAGGCATAATATTCGTAGGCTACATACATCAAATCCACATAGGACTCTCTAGTTTATACTCATTTTCTCAACAATATGTAATAAGAGATGCAACATATAGACTAGATCTAAATCTACCTGCAAACCTCATTGATGCAGTTCTATCTACGGAGGATATAGCTGGAAATGAAAAAAATACTGAAACAGAACTTTTAACGTAAGTAACAAAATAATTCCTCCCTTCTAATAAGTTTGTATCATTTCCTTCATTTTGGACTTTTGAAATGCATTTAAAAAACACATGTCAAATATGTGGATCTTGAATGGGTAAGTAACACTGCATTTTGTGTTCTATAATATGCTTTTTGCTTTTAAGCTGCATGGTTTGCTCATACGGGCTCCTATATCGCTGCTTTTAGTAGGGTCTGTTCCTCACATTAATACTCTCCATTCAAAGAWTTTTTCCTGGACTCCCATAGGGCCTAGTCCTTAAGTTATAAATATATGACAGCTCTTGTTCATATGGCTGAAGATGACAACTGTTCTGCAGGACAAATCCTTTACCTGGGCATTAGTTACACATATTGTCTTTCAATCTACTGCTTAAACACTGCATGTGCCGCTGCCTAACGCCAGTTCTCAGAACT
Source organism: Rhea americana (assembly GCF_003343005.1). Lineage (NCBI taxonomy): Eukaryota > Metazoa > Chordata > Aves > Rheiformes > Rheidae > Rhea > Rhea americana. The sequence goes on from NW_028187088.1 coordinate 1,400,192, forward strand.
TGCATTCAGGTAGAGAATTAGTTTAAAAGCATACTCAAATAATTGGAGGAGCTAAAGATGGTATTCTTCCCTCCCAGCCCTAACCAGTGTGGCCAAGGCCGTAAATATTTCTGGACATAATGCTATTAATTATACTCCAAAGTCCCTATTTTACATATTTAAGTACTTTAAATATTACATTTCATCCTGCTAGAGTGAGACCTTTAGAAATTATAATTGTGCAGCTRGAAGTCTGTAATTTGCAGTTCTTAGGATCACAAGAAGGAAAAAGATGGTGTTGAGGTTAAAACACAGGACTAGCAACCAGTATCACCACTTTCTACACCCATCCTTGCAAATGATTTTGTGACACTGTCACTCAGTTTTCTAATCTTGCTTCTCAATCCAGAGAGCACAGAAATCTTCACGATTTGTATGTGAATGCTTTCTGAATGCTCTGAATTCCTAATCAAAATGCATTACATGAAGTATGAATCTATTATTAATTTATCAGTACTGCTAACAATAAATCAATTTCTACACATATACRTGTGGAAAGTATGTATAAATACAATGTGCAAGCACATTTCTTTCTTTTTCTATTTATAAATTTCAAAACAYGATTTCAGGATTGAAATCTCACTCATGAACCATGGCAGCAATCTCTTACCTATTCTGCGATTCTGAATTTTTCACATACAAGGACACATTGATATTAGTCTAAGCTCTAAGCACAAAGCCTGCTCTGTGGAAAGGAAAGAAACCTTCTTTTTGTGTTTGTACAGTGACAAGCATAATAGGGTCCTGATTCAGGATGCCTGCAGTCTACAAAAACACACTCCATCAATGACACTAATACCCATGCAGATTATCTATAAAAGAGACATATGACATGGTTGAGAGTAGTACAGTATTTTTCCCATCCTTTGCATGGCACTCCACACAAACACCATAGCCCAATATTGTTTACTGTCACATAATTAGTTACAGAGTTTAGGTATGAACAGCAAAATCAAGCAGAACTTACAAAAGGCAAAGGAGGAGAGTTTTCCACTGGAAATTCTGCCAAATTCTAATCTCAGCTGCAAAAACAGAATCAACTTGATGTTCATACAGGTTCAACAAAGATGAGGGTCAACAGTCTTCTTCACAATAGATTGCCCAGAAATAGCTATTTAAATCTCCAAAATCCAAGAGCAAAAGAAAAACCAAAGGCTGAACCTGAAAAGAGAGCTGCATTTTCTATGTCCCTCTGAATTTCACACTCAGAAGCCTGGATATTTGTAACAGAAGTGGAAAAGGAATCTATTCAGCTTTATTCAACAACTGCAGAAAGAAACTATACCAGAAAAATGTAACATGTTCTGTTTTCATTCCATCTCATTTAGCCTTTCAGTTCTATTTCAGTTTTATTTCATTTAGCCTGTTGGGTTTTTTTTTAAATAATCATCATGTTTGGTGATTCACATTTCACACCAGCATAGGAACAAGTCATCTAAATACAACACAACAAAATGACCCAGTTTGCTAAGAGACATGCCAAGTGGGTAAGAACATCCTTCTCCTCCACCCTTACCAACCATCACCTTCCCACACATCTCATTTCTATCCAAAAAAGCCTCTGCCCTTCCGAGGCCACGGCACCAAAATTTAGGGAGAATACCCTATGAATAGAAACTCGACTGAAGCTTTGGAGAAAATGTTTTCAATCTTGCTTTACAAAGTAAATGTAATGAGACTGCTAAGGGAATTTCTCTGAAAACAGAAGATATCTTTACAGTCAAATACAGCATGGGCAGCACTACAGCAAGCCAATCTTCCCTCCCAGCACAAAGCTCTGCCGAAGCGCTGCAACCCTCACACAGGCTGGCCACTTCAAAGGGTGAAAGGACACTGTACGCTTCATGCCCTTCATTAAACAGTCTCTCTTTTGAGACAATGAATACCCCAAAATTGACTACATTATGCAAATTGTATGCACAGTTGCATTTTAGTCTTTCAGACTCTAACAAATTTTAGTCTCATCACACTATCAAAACACAGCCTCTTTAGGATTCTCAGCAAACMGAAGATAACGCAACTTAATGCAATCCAGTAACAGGATATATCGAAGTGTACAAAATTAACATGAATGCATCTGTATGCATGTGTTCACACACACTGATWTTTTTTTAGTCTGTTTTAATTGGCCAGAGAAGTTTGCTGAAATCTTTTCAAGCAACTGTGGTAAAAAAGTAATAACAACATTCAGATTTGTTTAGAACTAACAAGATTTTCCTTACTCATAGTCTTACACTATCTATTGTGTTGGCAATGACATGCAACTCCAGTTCACTCTCAGACAGATTATCTTTGCCCATGTCTAACCAGTGAGATGAATGGTTGAAATATGGGACATTTTTTCACTCCTATATTCTTAAAAATCAAGAAAATTACAAGCTTAGCATCAAAGAAATCACAATAAACTCTATGGTCTTCTCTTTACATAAACTACATTCCTATTTTTTTTTCCTCTGGAGCAACAAAGCCTCATGAAGTACATTACGTATACACAATGGTCTTAACTATGCAATAACAACACATATTCACACACACARTTCCTCACCACTAAAAAGATCTCTGATTATTCAGATAAGAAAACTACATTTCTATTCAATTTGTTTACATTTTTGCCCCAGAAGTATTAGAATTATGCTAAGATTAATACGAAAGAAACAAGTACTTAGTAATAGGACTAAAATACAACCACACAGAAAAATTAGCATCAAGGTAACATTTTATGATATATTTAGATCAAATAGTACATAGACAGCCACATCCTAAATAAATAAGCAACTAAGACCGTCTATATGAACTTGAGAGAACTCAAAAGTAGTAGTACATTGTAAACCAAAAACTACTATAATTCTCAAAGAGCAGTTGCCGATACATATTTCAATACTTGCTTTTTCAAATAAAAAAAAAAGTACAAGAAGTACACAAAGGAAATCTAGAATCCCAAACATTAATTTTTAAAATAAAAAACAATTAAAATATAGCCTTTACATTTACATACAAAAGACTTAAAAATATTACTTAATTAATTCCACAGTACTTTTAAGGGAAACAAGGTCAATGCCAATTTCAAACTAAAAATGAGCCCCAAGCTTTTTCGCATTTTCACTTAAACTCAGAGCATTCTACGATTCAAAAACTGTATCATTAAGTTGAAATATTTTCTCTTTCTTAAATAAGGTGACAAAAGGACAAGTTGAAGAGAAGTCCCATAATAGACCAAAAATAGGGGAGAGGAAAATGTTCACAAGTTTCTTTAAAAGCAAACAAAAAAACCCCAAACAATATCATGGGCAACACCTCTAACACTCCTGAACTACACATGAATAGCTAATACTTCTAGCAGCTAGAATTCAATCTGGGTCTTCCTTTTCTTTTTTCCTTTTTTTTTTCTTTTTTTTAAATCTTGCTCCAACACTAAAAAACACATACAATTTCTCTGAATTATCACTGTACACTTCACAATTCCATTCACTCCTTACATTCTTTTAAAATACCATGGCCCCTGCAAGCACCGCTCACCAAATTCTTCAAAATCTTGTCTAAATTTGCTCTCTTTCTCTCAACAACTAGTGTGCGCAGAACTTCACACTGTCACAAGGACATGTGGGCTCAGGAACAACTTTTAGAGACTCTGGCTTCTCAGGCTGGCAAAGGCTGGGATCAGCGCGGAGGTGACACGCTCAGTCTCTCGAGTGGAGGATGCAGTGCATATTGCTCTCAAGTGCCCCCCTAGCGGCTGGCTGCAAGCAGGCAGAGCACCAGCACCAGCGGAAAGGCGAAATGTGAAAAACTTTTACTAAGTCACACAGCTTTGCAGAGTATAGGAAAGAGAGGATGTATGGAAGAATGTAGATTAAAATGATAATTTTAATAAAAGAACATAAGAAAACTTCATAGGCTCTTATTGTGCCAGGTGTCTCAAGGACAAGATATAAAATGCATAAATACTGTAAATCCATGTCAACTATAGCACATACGATTCCTTACTGTAGTCCATTGCCCAGAAAGTTAAACTGAAAAATAAAACTCATTTCAAGAAGAAATTTCTCATTTCTAGGAGAAATAAATTTTGCTACTTCAGTTAATGTAATAATCTGACTAGAATTTGTTTAATTTGCAACGTAATTTTTAGCATACTCAAATACAAYGTAATTTTACCTTCTTAACAAGTACAGGAGACAGCATACATTTTCTGTGTTAGATAAAAGTTCATGAATGTTTTAAAAGACAAAAATTCTTTGCTTCTAAGGATGCTACTTGTTAAACAAATTCCTTACCATCAGCAGAGAACTACAGCTATTGATTAATTGCTGTGAGCATTTCTTTTCTCCCGACTACAGTGGCAGGTTTTCACAGGCATTGAATATTTCCAGTGTGCATAGGTACAACATATTTTTTATCCCATCATTTATCAGTTAATTGTATTTAAATTAGGCCTGAGTAAGAAATTAATAAAAAGGAGAAAGCCAAGAGGATATAAATCTCCCCTCGGAAAGAGTTGTGGAGGCAAAGATATCTGACACACAAACTTGTAGATATACTATTCAACACTAACAGTTTTTTTTTTCCTTAAATAAGTACAGCATGAAAAGCATGCAATGAAGCTATAGATCTACCTCCAAAGATATTCTTTCTCCTGTATAAATACTGTAAAAGTATATATTATACAGATGCAGATGTATCACATTATACAGACATGTAAGCCTATCCTATCAGGGAGCTTCACGTCTAAGTCACTCAACCAGATACTATATGCCTCTTACATGATAAAGCCGTAAATGCTCGTTAAAAGCTCTCTGAGAAGTAGTAAATATTTTGTAAACTAGTTATCTATTTAAGATCCCTGGACAACAAGAGAAGCAAAAACAATCTCTCTCCTATCTAAAGGTACCAATCAAACACACTATGCACATAAACATCGCAAGATGCTTGGTTGGAGAGTGTGTGTATGTGTTTGTGTGTGTTTTAATTAACTCCTTGAATGCATATGATGAGCCAGCCACCCAGAATCTAGTAATGCCAAACTCCTGATTTGATTCAAATGCAATGAATACAACAGCCGAACTGTGCAGTCTGATGTGTCACTCATCAGCTCTCTCATTTGTGCTTTCACGTTCCAAGTCTAGTTCACAATTTCAGCAACCGGTAAATTATTGAGACGTTCATTAAAATCTATAATCTGTAACAGTCAACTTCTTCCTCACGAAGCATAAGCACAACAAATGAAATTAGCACACACAGGACATAAATGAGTAGTCTGCAAATGCATTAATTCCTTCAGCCTCACCTCAGACAAATAAAAACATGTCAATTTTTGTCACAGAAAAGAATCACTATCTGAAACTTTTAACTGGAACTGTATTCACTGCTCTGATCCCAAACTCCTAGACCTAAATACGTAAGCAATAAAGTCATTTTCTGAAAACATGTCAGTGGAATGTAAACGTTGTTCAGCCCAATATTAAAGCAATCTCATGATTTTCTTTTAAATGAAAGAATAATCATTCTTCTTACTTCTACGGGTAGACTTTAGGAGATTTTAGGAGAGTGGGACATCATTCTGAGCAAGCCAGTTAATATAAAGGTGTTACTCTTTCTCCAAAATTCTCAGCAAATGCAGTAGAAGAAGAGAGCTTTTAGGGTAACTTTAGCTAAGAAAAGCACTTAGGAATACGCAAAGTTTCCTTTTAGGAAAATGATTTCTCCATTTGACAGTGTTGGTACAACCCCAAAATAAATTCAGTGGGAGTCTGAAATGACTCGTGCAGTGCAGCAGTGAAGCAGCTATGTATTTTTTTTTCCTCCAAGCAAAGCCTTGCTTTACATCCTTGAGCCTTTCCTTTCTACAAGCTATTCAGGAGCTCATAGAATTTTTCTAGTGCACAGAAACGATCACTGTAAATGTTAAATTTGTTCTACTGTCCCCATTCCCACTGTTCCTACCTACACTTTTTTACTTTTCTAGCTCTTTTTTTCCTATAGAAACACTAGCCTATCCTTCCTTCCTCCACAAACACTGCATACTTCTTTACCTTGAATTGGCACATGAGAGAGAGAGAGAGAGAGAAAGAAAAAAAAAAAAAAAAAGATGTCATTCTGTCCTGATGCCTAGATTAGCCTCTCTCAGTCTACAGAGAAATGTAAATATGCAGTAATTAATTTGGGTTTAAGAACATTCCATACACTGGGGACATTGTTAAGCAGTCACTTTATCTATTTTTCATTTACCAGATTTTATTAAGACATTAAAACTTTATGTTGGGCATTTCTGAGATCTTATCATTTTGTAAATTTTACAGCTTTCTGTGATGGTCCTGGCCACATTATCTCTACCTTTTCCTCAAAGAAGTAAACTTGCTTTCTATTGTGGTCATTCTTGTTATATTTAAATATACCTAAACATTATCTTCCCTAACTTTAAAAAAAAAAAAAAAAAGCTATTCTTTTTGAGATCTTCAAAGCTAATTCAGAGTGCCACAGGTACATCCCAAAGTACATCCCTAAGTTATCCTTTCCCTTTCCTTTTTAACAAACAGGATAGACTCCGGTTACAGTTTCTTCATACAACCTCTTCAAACACCATCTCCCTGAGCATATGCATTCTGATGCGTTTCTCAATAAAACAACTGAACCATCACAAACAGAAATAAAGTGCAAGCAACTTCCCGGGAAAGCATGAAAACTCTCACATTTTTGGTATGGTAATTAATTATTCATGCTAATTCACAAAACCTAATGCAATCTACTACTGATGCTGAATGAATGTTTATTTGTCTGACACTAAGGATCATTTTCATTCTAAGTGTGTATCACAAATGCCCATGATAATGACCACAGACAAACACGAGAAGCCCCCCTTGATTCAGATCTCTTGCATCTTTAGAAAGTTGGGGTGACTCAAAGTTTCTGAACTGTTCGTAGTTTACCGGGATACATTGAAACACCATGGGAAAGATGATCAAAAAAAAGAATAAACTTCTGAGATAAATAAAAATACTTTTGAGATCTGAACGGCAAACAMATTTGCTTGATAAATCTTTAACTCCTCGCAATTTGCTACTTGAGTTTAAAAGGGAATAATGGGAGATGGCTACTAATAACAAAACTAATAACAAAATTGCAGGTAAGACATGCAGGACCCCAGCAAATGCAGAAATGTGCTCTAAGCACTGCACTCATTGAGAATCTAAGAAAATAATCTGCTATGAAAGTCTAAAAACCAACCTTCTATACATTGCACATATATACACATGCGAACCTTGCAACCGCATGTGTCTGTGTGTGTGTGTCTGTGTGAGAGAAAGTATGTCCTCAAGTCTGTCTTTTGATAAATACAAATATATTACACAGACAGTATCTACTCTGTGTATGTGTGTGTAACTATAGTCAAACACATACAATGTAAACAAATGGTAATGATTAACAGAGATATTGGTTTGTATTACCAATTTCAACTGCAGAGGAAAAATTTTAAAAATGAAAAAAAAAAAACACATATATCCAGAGGTTCATTTTTATTGCTTCTCATTTCTACTACTTACTATTATCTGCATAGCAAAAGGAAAGCAGTTTATCGATTATTTAACTAGAATGTTTACAAGAGCAAAGCTCYGGGATCTCTGAAAATGCAATGTATGCCCAGAAAAAAAACAAAAAAGAAAAAGGGATAGAAAAGAGAAGTGAAGCTCATTTTATTTCTAAGGAACATGTTTTGTCCAATATGATTTATTTTCATATAAAATCTACATAAATATATACATAGTGCAGAGAGACTTCAGAAAAAAAAAAAGAAGTCCATGAACAGAAAAATGAAAGGGCTTCACTCTGTTTAACAGACTTCATAAGTATTCTGTTCATCATGAAGTTCAAAGAATAATCTAAATAGCTTGCTTATAAATTTCTACCTATAATCCTGGTGAGGCAAATGAAATACTTCATTAATTTTATGAACGAGACAACTATACTATTGTGATGTTAGATCAGATTCAACACCAGAAACAGTAACAGTTTCCTCAGGTAGTTGAACTAACTTAATACAATACATGTGAACAAAAACAATTTTTTCCTATTATTGTAACAATAACAAAAGCAAAGAAAAATGCCAAGCATTCTAAGCAAGTCTGGAAAATTAATTGTATTATTTAATAAGACCTTGGAACAGTTCAACCATGCCAATTCCACTTTCTAGTAAGTAAGTGTTTAGCTGCTGAGAGAGGACCGAAAGCGTTAAAACAGCACTTTTCCGAATTTCCTAATTTTATTTTTCTCCGATCTTTTAATTCAAGCATTCTTTCCTGTCCTTTCTCTGCAACCGTGTTTCTCAGCCCACTTAAAATGTTTTTATCTTGCCTTCTCTTCTATGCCTTTACTATCAAATGCAGTAGGTTTGAACGATGAACAGCTTGACTTAGCATATTTTTAACCAGCTGGTCTAGCACCTAGCTTGTATTGCATAGTCAGATACAACCAAATGTTTATACAGGAGGTAGATTTCATGAAAATGAAAAAAAAAAAAAAAGTAACATGCATCCTGGCATTCTTTTATTTACCACTTCAAAATGAAAAGTTTGAATTGTTTATTGCAGCTAAACAAGGGACTATTAATAAAGCTTAAAAATCAAGCCAGAGGGAAAGGATGCTGGATCATCAATGGATGAGTCTACAAATGCCTGAGAAAACGCTTCAAAACATTTTAGAAACGCTAGGTCATATGAAAGCAGGACTAAACTCCCAGAGGTCACCAGCCCTTGCCAGTGACAGAAAAAACTCAATTCCAAACATGCAAGGCTCCGGCATCAGAAAGAGGGAGATGAACGTATATACGTCATAAATCAAAATCCCACTTTTGACACTCAGCGAGCAAGGCAACAGCTCAAACTTAGAACCAAGAGTTTCACTTTTTTGAAGCCAAAAGGATGTTCTCTTGATGGAGGGCTGGGATGTTAACTTGCCTAAAAATAATCACTTGTGCTAGATCAACAAAAGGTCATGTGCTTTACTGAGCGCCTTCCAAAGTTTTGCAGAAGGATCGAATTGGAAGTTAAACCCACCGCTTCCCCCGCCACCAGACATCTTCTGTCACCCTGGAAATCACTCTTTGAGGGCAGGGAGATGCTGACAATGAAGGCACTCCGCACCCAGCATCGCCTCCTGTATCTCAGTGGGCTGATCCAGGGAAGGG
>NW_028187088.1:1410423-1463529 GCF_003343005.1 Rhea americana
AAAGAAAGAAAGAAAGAAAGAAAAGCCAGACCAACAATCCACCTAAACCCAGCAAACCAGGAGCAAATCCCCTGTGCGCTGAGGAAGATCAGTGGAGAAAGAAGATAAAACAAGAGCAGACTGATTAAATTGAAACAGTTATCAACTCTCTCAGAGTTGAAATAGGGGAGAAAAGATTAGACACATAAAAATGTTACCAAAGGCATTTGTACTCCAAAGAATTTTCATTCCTTTCTCTCCCCCCCTTTCAGTCTCTCTCTCTCTCTCTTTCTCTCTCTCTTTCTCTCTCTTTGAGGGGGAAAAAAAAACACAACAATCAGGCATTGTTCTGAGGGAAGAAAAGCAACTTTGACAGATTGAAATATAGCAGAGGCCCCTTCAAGGAAACCTGTAAACAACTTGTCACTCACTCTGTCGGTCTCACTGTTAGCTCTTGCTTTCCACAAAGTGCTGCGAACCGTCCTGGCAACAAAACCAAAGTTTCCCCAGCTCCAAACTCCATCAAACAGCCCTGTTGTGTGGAAGGGAAAAGGTATCCACATGCCAAAACAGCGTGCGCACACACACCGCACTCACGCACACACACACACAAACAATAACAAAAATAAACTTTCAGTTTGTCTTTCTAGGGATTTTTTAAAAAATCCCCACCTACTTTTTATTTTTCCCCCCTCTCTGAGCAAGCAAAAGGAGCCCCTCAGCTGTGGATCTCTCTTAATTTCCTATGCCCAGACGGACAAGGTGGACAAACCGCRGGAGAGGTCTGAGGGACCCCGGCGCGGGCTGCCGGCGCAGCGCCTCCGTACCGCTCCCCCAATTATCTAGACAGGAGACCCGGCAGGCGAGGAAGGTAAATCAGGCAGTGGAAGGTAAATCAGGTAATGGACCTTTGACATGAAGTGACAGAGGCGCGCGCGCGCGCGGCCGGGGCCGCGGCCGGGCAGCGCACGGCAGCATCTGGTCTAACGGCGCGGGCGCGAGCGCGGGGGGCGGGTGGGGGCGCGCGCACCCGCAGGCGTTAGGCGAAGGCAACGTGAATCCCGCCGCCGCCCCGCATCGCACGGCGGAGGCAGAGGGAGACCCGCTCTCCACTCCTACTGGGAGGGCTCCGGCTGCACAAAAGGCGACCGCGCAGAGCCCGCCCCGCCGCCGCGGCGGAGCCGGGCGGGCAGGGAGGGAGGGAGGGAGGGAGGGGGGCCGCGGCCGCGGGGAGCCTGCCATTGTCGCCAGGGCAGGTCACCGGATTAGGTCCGCTGTGGAGAATCCCGCGAGGAAATTCCCTTCAAAGCCCGCGCGGTTTAACTGGGGGCCGTTGTGGAAACGGAGCAGACAATGGCTCAATAGTCTGCACGGCCAGTGTCCAGCCTGGCACTGAACTCGCATCGGGGCGGGGAGGGAGAGGGGGACAGAAGAAGAAAGGGGGAAAAAAAGGAAAAAGGAAAAACTAAGTCTGCCTGTTCTTTCACACACACATGCACGCACACCCACACACAAGCACATATCTATACTCCATTCTTTCCAATTCCCCAACCCTAATTCCTTTCTCTCTCTCTCTCTTTTTTTTTTTTTTTTTTTTTTTTTAATTTGCAGCTGGATAACATTAAGGGCCTTTAAAAACCATGAGGTTTTGACCCCATCACCCCACCGCAGTCTGATTAGGTCCGCTGCTCCCCTCTCTTCCCTGCTTACCCCCACCTCCTAGTCACACGGAGAAAGCAAGTTTACTTTTTWAAATACGTACAAGTGCACGCACACATGCCGACACAGAGTGGCCGTAAAACGTTCAACATTTTCATGCCCACTAGTTTAAAAAAATCAGAAAAAAGCTTATTATTTTTATTAATATCCAACAGCTACACTGTTCTGATTTGTTTTTCTTTACTCTCAACGCACATGTAAAACGGCGGGCTCGCGCAGGGGCCCGTCAGTCCAGCGCGGCATAAAGGCATTATCAGCTAGAGCTCCGGGATGATCGCTTTAATCACAAATAGCAAAGCCGTTTGCAAGTTACACACATTGTCCCAAAAGAGCACTACACCATTCTTGAAACAAAACACTGCAGCTAAATTTGCGAAGGCGCCTTCATTATCGTTCATAAAAGAGTATCCGCAAAGACTGTCTCTGCAGCCTGCCTTATCCCAGTGTTCGGAGCAGAGCCGCGCAGAATCTGTCAGCTCCCGGCGTGAGGTGGATCTAATGGCTCCTCACTGTGGGGCAGGGTAAACTGATTTCCTTCAGTAGCCCCCRGCATATCATATTTTCCACAGAGGTTCATTCACAGCAGACTGACAAACCTAGTTAATACATACAATGATTTTTTTTTTATTTGTTGTTCAGTAGCTAGTCCTTTTAGGATAGTTACGGAATAGACATTGAAAAGGCAGCAGATGATTAAAAAGAACAATTCTAAATACTTTCTTTCAGCTGAGGGTCTCAAACCATGTTGAGTCTCACATTACTCCTCTGCAGGYAATAAATATAATTAGGGCCTATTCCAAAACTTTATTTGTATTGAAAAGTATCTCACGCCACAGGGGCTCTATTCAAATCAGCAAATCTGTGTGGAGTAGGGGGCTACTTAGTAGGCGCATTTGGCCTCAAATAAGGAAACTAAGATGCAGACAGGTTAAGCAGCTTGCCCACGCCGACACAGTTAGCCAACCRCAGTAAAAGGATGAGAAACAAAGATCTCATGCGCCCCACAGTTGGCAAGAGTCCTTACGCTGCTGAAACATGTTCTTCCCCTGTGTCCAACAGTATATTTCAGCTGTTTTTCCTACAAAGGCATGATTTTTACATCTAACTATTTGGTTAAAATGCATTTCAGAGATTTACTCTCACTTTTCAACATTTTCAAGGCCCCTTTTTCTTGAGCTTTCATTTCCCTTTGATGCACCATTGCCCCTCAGTACTTTCACAATGCTGTTCCTCTCTGCCACTTCTTGCTTTACTTCCTCTGCTTCTTCACACATGGCCTTGGCAGAAAGCAAGCTAGTCAGAAACCTCATCTAGGGGATAATGAAGATGACCTCTTATTCAAAGACTTATCAACAGTTTTGGCAGAACAGGTCTATCATATTTTGCCTGCATGTTAGCATCATTCAGCTCTCTAACCTCATAGTCTTTTCATATCACTTCTGCCCTGCAACTGCCCTCTTTCTACCATGTCTTTCCATCTTCTGTTCACATATATTTATCCCTTCCTATATCATTTCCTACAAAAGCTGTAAGATCTTCAGTGCAATGATGATGTCCTCCTCCAAGTTTGTGTCATGCAGTGACACAATGGGGCTCCTTCTTGGCTGGCTCTCAGCTGCTATGGTTATAAACATGAACAATCACCACCAATATCAGGAAGTATGGAACAGGACTTTGGCTAGACCAAAAAATATACAAAGAGCCATAACAAAAGGGGGGGGGAAGCAAAGAAATGTGCAGGGGAGAAATCTGAAAGAAAACTGAGCAAGACGGGGAGCTGAGAAGGAGAGAGGAAATGGAAGAAAGGAAGCAGAGACCACTTCTCTGAATGCTTCTGACCTGAACCCATTTTTTTTCCTCCCTACCTTAGTTTATAACATTTACCATTATGCCATTACACTTTCTAAGCTACCTGTCCTTCTTCCTGCTTTCATTCATCTTAGGTYTTCTGTAACTACTGAGCTACCTCTCCCAGCTCCATGGAAGGAAACCAAGTTGGGTCCAAAAAGGAGCGGAAGGGGAGGGAATCCCAACCAACCAACCAAAACCCTGCTGTTGCTGATACCATTGTATCTCTAGCTATAAAATTATGTTCTCATAAATATGACAAACTACAACTGAAAGAGGGAGAAAAAAGAAGGACAAACAAATGGTTTTAGAGAATCTTTGAAACCTTCCTACAAACCATATTGCCTTAACTTCAAGGATTTGCTTTTTAGAAATGGTGAGGACATATAACAAAGGTTGCTATCTTATCAGAAAATAGAAAAATAAGCAATTTTGATATATTTTCCTATTTCTCAAGTCAGTGTTTATTTAACACTCAACTGTCCAATTTTTAACACGTGAAGTTCTACCTTGTCTTGAAACTTTTAACTGGTAATAGCAAGTCCTGATGCCTCTTTTTACTGAGTAGGTCAGTAGTTACAAAATTGGCTTGCAATGCAAGAGATCTATGCCCAATTGTCTTCTAAAATTCAGAATTCTGGATATATAAGTTCAAATATCTTCAACTGGTGAGAAAATTAAGCCTTTTTTTTTCCACAGCAGTTTAGTGAATCTCCATTTCTCTTGCTTTACTTCCCTTACAGGTGCCCAACACAGAAAGGTCCATGTAAAACAAGACAGTTGTGTTGAATTAAACAAAAATCTCCAACCTTCATTTAGATGAGAGAAATAAATTATAAACTCTTATACAATTTTTTGTAGTTAGCTGAATTTTTGTTGCTATTTTGGTTCTCCAGTTCAAGAAGTGAACCAAAAAAAAAGAAAAAAAAGAAAAAAAGAAAAAAAGAAAAATGAATTAACCACTCTCCTCAAGTTAGAAATACCGTAACTCTGAAATATTAGATATATCTAACCCACAGGTTTTTATACAGGCATATTGGCAGAAAGAAAATTTTAAACTAAACAAAAAAAAAAGTTCTTAAAATCATCAAATGATAACACTTCAGCCTAGTGCCTTTGGCAGATGCTACAATACAGTAAGTGATGGAAGTGCTGGAAAAAAAAAGTGAGCTTTTTGGGTTTTGTCGTTTCCACTGTAAGGTTTAATAATAGAGACCTACAAAGTCCAAGGAAGTGTAAGATGTTCCACAGAATGTTTTACTGGAAAATTCTCACAGAAAATATGCAAAACTCTGAAGACCCTTTCTTTTTAAGGCATGTATCCAAAACAACTACAGCATTAAAAAGAATCTGTAAAATTTCTAAGAAAGGATGTTTTGGAACAGGTTGAGAGAGAATGGAGGGAGAATGGGGTGGGGTTGATGCATTCACTATGAAGAATATCTTGCAAATAATGAATGCTTACTGCAGAGTATGGAAATGTTTAGCTACAATGCAGTTTGGATCATATGCTTAGGAACAGATTTTTCCTTTCAGTGTGCATGCCTAACTGCCATTTCCATTAATGGGAATTAAGTACATGTGTCAAGAGGAGAAGTTAACTCTTAGAAATATACCTAATTTATGCTTTTTTTTAAAAAAAAAAAATGTAATTGCCACATCAGGCATGTTTGCTGTTGGCAAAACCAAGTGCCAAATATAGTATAGCAAAATCTGAGAAGCAAAAGGCAGTCTGGAGAACTGAAATTCCTGTGCTATTTAGAGTTTTTCAATTTGCTGAATTTCTTCAAGGAAAAAATAAAACGATCTAATTTGCAAATGGAAAGCCCTAATTTAACAGCTATTTACGTGCAATTTCAGCACTGGCCTAGCATCTGCAGACCTCCCTGTAAAAGAGAATTGACATCACTCTACAGAAGTACCTTCACCTAAAACAAAGATCGTTCACCTAAAATTTGAATTCAAACTTCCCCAAGGTCACTAAATCTTACAATAAAGATTCTAATCATTTTTTAAAATCAAGTCAGCACACTTTGATTCTGTCCACTCCACATCCACTAGGGCAAAGGAACCTCAAAATTAATATACATAGAAATTAAACTATAATTTTTAAAAGAAAAAACACATACTAAATTAAATTTTATATATACCCTCCTGTGGGGGGGACCCCAAAGTTCTAATTATGCAAATGAGAGAAATCAGGGACAAATTTCTGCTCTTTTTTCAGTTTACTTATTTTGTATACAGTGTGCTTCATTATTTTTCTATACTGTCAGTTAGCTAGCAAGGTCCTTTTACTGTCTATCTGAGTAGATGTGGTCTGTATAGAAGCAACTTGAGGGAAAAAAATAAATAAAAACAGGACAGTGTGTAAAATCACAAAGAATAGATGGGCATGTCCATGGATAGGAGCTGTGCTTGAAACAGTTTAAAAAACAAACTAGATTTCAAATTTGCAGTTTCTCATTAAGGTTTTGTACAAAAAAAAAAAAATACTATAGGAATCTGTTGCTCTAAATATTTTTTTCTATTTTATTTTCTGAGTATTTCTTTTTCCCCGACAGAAAACGTACTGTCCTGCTAGGAGACCAAAAGTCTCACCTTACCCAGAGTCTCCTTATTCCACCTCCATCCGGATTAGTATAATTACTTTCTGAGTGACAGGCCTGTTTACTGTGAGTGCCCTTCCAATCTTCAGCCTCTTGGATGACCATGCCAAYAAGGATGTTCCTTCTCAGTGTCATTTCTAATGACTGTTAGGAAAATGTAAATACCTGCCCACAATATACTGAACAAGGAACTTAACTCAGCTCTTATATATAACCAGCTCCCATCAGATGGAAGTTACTCCCCTTTTCTCYTGTATGTGTGGAGGAGGAGTTGGTGGATCCCAAGCCTCTTTTGAACAGGCAGCCTAAGTTTTATTGCCAAACACAAGCTTCCGAACATAAATATCCTACTAATACAACTTTGATCTATTTATATACTGTAGATAATAATTGTTGAGCATGATTCAAAGTGCTCTGAAACTAATAGAGATCTTCCTGCTTAACCCAAGGGGCTTGTCTGAGTGACTCTCACAGAATTCTTGCAGGTTTTATCACTGCATTCTTGTCCCTTCCCCAATAACTATGCTGTCTCTTTTTTTTTAACCACTGAATAGGGTTAAAGTCATCATATTTTGGCGCTATATCTCTAATCKGACTGCTCTTTCCACTACATTATGCTTACTAACCTGTGCACCAAGGACACTGTATTTAAAACAGATTTGCTTTCGCTGATTGACTGTCTGATATATAAAAAAGCACCATGCAATTCAAAGTACAAAGGTGTTTTGGAATAATCCCTGGCACTAAGTCCTATACATTTTGTGAAGGCATTCCAGATTTCCTTTTGTGATYCTGAGGTTTACTCCGGTGTTTGCGATCAAAATTTTCTAAGCTCCCAGCTGTACATCTACTGTCCACCTCTCTACACTAGAAGTGGTTGTCATTTAGCGCTGTTATGATAATTTATGACACTTTTTCCATAGGTCTAGCGGCCACCTTCAGCTTGAGCTCTTCTGTGGTAGGCATGATACAAACACATAGATCTCAATTCATGACTGCCCTTCATTTTATGCACTTGGACCAGAAAAAAAAAAGAGTAAGACTACAAAATACTAACAGATAATATTAACATTTTCTGCTCACTTTGAACTGGAAGAACAGTGAAGAATTAAATCTTTTGTAAGAAATACCCTCTATCCAAACCAGTTTACAATTCAGAGCGTAATTATAAATAGATGAARAAACCAGAAATGGTAATATTCTTACATTCTATAAATTACTTATCTGTTTTCTTCCTTTTTACTCTGCATAATCATAAGAATTCCTTCAAATACTATATAGAAAATACACGTGTCAAAATATATGGATACTGAAGTGTCCATTTTAAAAATTCACAACCAATTTGTAAATATATTCACTTTCCACTCTACCACACATGCAAATTCCCTATATTATACAGACAATCTATGATAAAGCTAATACAACTCAGTGTTTATTAAATGCACTGTACTGATATTTAACTTGTTATACATGCCACTGAAGACCAAATTGTAAATTAAACAAGGATTCTAATAACATTATATGCATCTCTGTAAGAGAAGCAGTTATAAATTTTATTTTACACCTATTCTATTTTACACCTATTCTATTTTACCACACTGAAACAGTAACCAGTGAGTATGTAGAGTTACGTTTCATTTATAAAGTTACAAAAGCACACTATGCCCATTCCTATATTTTAACAGTGCTCTGATGCAGTTTTATCAGTAATTTGCCACTTTGGGGTAAAAGCAAAATTAATGTCATTTGGGGTTTTCTCCAAAGTAAAAAGCTGGATTCTTATTTACAACAGACAGACTCCAAATAGAGGATTCAGTCATTATTATAGAGAAATATATACATGGCTACAGGATAAAACAGACCAAAGGCTTGTTGTTGTTACTAGTTCTGCGGAGGCTTAACTCTTGCTTCTCGTCTCATTACCTGGCACAGCTATAGGCTGGAACCATTGCTTGAGGTAGCATACTGAAGACCCCTAGAAATGCCACTGCACTTTGTGGTGCCACTAGCACACACAAAATTCTACTACAGTATTCTGAAGCATAAATATGGGGAAAAAAATCAGAACATCCAGGGTCACGTGGCAAAATCCCTAATGCAATCGAGGTACAGGGTTGACTACCGTCTATTGCCAATTAGCTTGTAAGCAGGACAGATCTTTAACAGTGGGGACTAAAGTATATGCACAATATAAAAGAATTAGAAAGAAGATACAAAAAACTATGGCCGACACAAAACCTCACTGGATTGAAGCAAACATTCATTAAGATTAAAACACAACCTCATTTCTCAGGAATGTTTATCAAAGAAATGTTACGTCATAAATTTTCCTCTACCTGGAGAAGATCCAAAGCTGAGTGTCTCTTCTCTTGCCATATAACATTGTATTGAATCCAGACTGCATGTTTGGTCACCCACTTTTCCCCTTAAATAACAGTTTCTTTTTCTGATGATTTGTTTTGTTTTAAAAAGTGCAATTTCTTTTTCTTTGTGGATGCATTTTCCTTTTGTCATTATTTCAAAGTGGTGTAGAAGTAATTAGTGACATGATGCCAAGGACTGAACCTCACAAGCAACCTAAATATTTTGATTCACTGAGAATGCAGTCCATAATTTCCAAAGCACCTGACCCTTGCCCAATAAATAAAATAAAATAAAATAGACAACCTCTGCATGTTAACAGTCTTAAGCATATGCAGAAAAATGTCAAAATACAGAAACACTGAATGCCACCACATCAGATATCAGAAGATACTCTTTTGATACCTTTACAAGAATCACCATCAAATTCTTACCTTTTTAGCATTTGACCCCATACAATCATTCCTGTCAACTAGCTCTCCTGTTATTTGCATATAGCCACTGCCCTTTCTTGAGAGTAATGTGGTTCAAAATCTGGGCAAAGACCTCACATGTGAGAACATCACAGGTGAAACTTGAGGTAGMAAAAAAAAAAAAAAAAGAAAAAGAAAAAGCAGCTTAGAAAAATAAAAGGATAAAAGGAGACAGGGACACCTACTTTTTCTTTCTTGTGGCTTTTGCAACTTGCCAAAAGTTTTTCAGAGGGGCCCCAATATCATAGTGAAAATTAACCTGGTGTATGTGGCCAGGACAGTTCTTTAGAACAAGAACAGCTACGCACAGCTTCATGACTACCATCTCTAGAAAAATCACAACTGTAAAGTGATTTGTGGTCCATGACACATTGGTTACGAAACGAATGCTTATGACGTTAGTAGGGTTTTGTGTTTAATTGCATGAAAAAGATGTGCATCATGTAATAAAAATAAGCTTCATTATAACTGATATTTCAAAAAATATCACAGAATTTAAGAGAGAACTCCTGTGTCAAACACACATACAACAGAGTGGTTCACAAAGGAAAAAAGTTCTCCATTGTATTATGTCTTGGATGTCTCAAAAGGAGGGGATTCAGACTGGACAACCAACCTATAATAAGAGAGGTAAGTTTACTCCTAGTCTTTGTCTTCTGGTGGCTGGCTTTAACTCTAAGATACACATTACTTAACACAACATTGGCCTAAGTGTAAAGTGGCCTCAACTATAAAGTAAACCAAATTTTGCAAGACAGGAAAAAATCAATAAACAAATGAGAAATGGGCAAGCACACTACTGAGCTTGCCACAATAAAGTACCAACCAAGACATAGCATGTCCTTGTACTATCCCAGCGGTGTACCTTGACATCCACAGCTGGCTGGTGCAGCTTCCCAGCCCCAGCTGAGGGCTTTGCAGGTTAAGCCAGTTGGACCAAGTCTGCAGCTATTTACAGAGTCCTTCCTGTTAGATGTGTGGTTTGCACACAACCTGCTAACTCCAAAATCTTACATTYGAGCATATCAGCATGTCTTTTTTTCCCCTTTCTTTCTTTCTCAGATATGGAAATCCTATTGGAAACTGGTCCAAAAGTCAATTTTAAGTTGTATAAAAGTGTTTCACATTTTCTTTTCTGTATTTGTTACCTTTCCATTTGACTGAATGACTTGTTTCTGTAACAGCTGAAGAAGTTAAAAGAAATAATGGATCTTCCTTTCTTATAGTACATATTATTTTGTAAACTTCTGTTTTTCAATATTCATCTTTTCTCTAAACAGTCCCTTAACTTTCTTCATATGGAACTCTCCTTAAACTGTGTACTGCCTCTTTTTTTTTTTTTTTTTTTTTAATTTCTGCTATATACATCTTTTAGCATAACCTATACAGAACTCAGAATTACAGGAAAGGGCTTACTGTTGACATACATCACTCTAGTCTGTTCAGCATTATTWATTATTCCATTTTCAACAACTAAATCTCATGTTTGGCTCATTCCATCTGCTTTGATTAAGTGTTCCATAAGGAAATACAAACCTTCCTTTCTAATCCCCAGTGATCATAGTTACAACAGAGCAGAGAGTATCATCAAGTCAAATTTTCTGCCCAATGTGCAATACTTAGCATTTGTCAACACCACATTTGTTGTGCAACCAACCTATCTATCCTCCTACCCTGCAAGAAGCCCCAGTGGAGTCCTCCACAATCTTCTCTAGTCCTGACTGGAATGATTTTACATCAGCTGCGAATGTTTTTGTATCACTGTTTTCACCTTCATTTTCAGTTCATTAATATATATATAAAATACCACCTACAACACTGACTTTGGATACCCCTTCTGTAGTGTTTTCCTACTCTGAACATTGATCATACACTTCTGGTTTTGTCTTATGTCCCTTAGGCACTATCTAATTCTTGAAATTGCTCCTACTCCATAACCACTTTTCTAATAGTCCCTTGTGAAGATCTTTGTGAAAAGCTTTCTTRTAAGGCCAAATAAATACTATCTAATGGATGTCTTCTACTATTTGCTGACAAGATCAAGGAATTACCATTAGACATCATTTTTCTTTACAAAAACTATGTTGATTGGTAGCTGCAGTATCACAACACTCATCCATATGTCTCCTAATTTTATTTTTTATTGGTATTTCAACCAATTTATCAAGTAGGGAAACAAAATTCATTAGACTGATTCTCAGCATCAATTCTACTGTTTTATTAAGAAGAGGCAGAAAAATTGCTTTCTCCAACCTTATAGGTTAGAAGCCAGTGTCAAAAGAATGACTGCAATTGAAGTTTGCAGCTGCATTTAAGCTTACCATCAGYTTCCAATAGCACATTTTAATGTATCTAACTTTACCTGGTACTCTGTTGTTCTTCATTTGATGGGTTTAGCACCTCCTTTCCCTGCACTTTTGTCTTTAACAGTACATTGCAAAAGAATATTTACAAGTTAGATCTCCCTCTTCAGTCTTCTGTGATAGAGTAGGACAAAGAAATAATTTGGACTCTAAGCAAAATCCTTATCCTCTTTAACTCTTATTCTGTGTTACAATATCGATAGGAAAAAAAAAGTGGTTTACAAACTTGATACGCACAGCATTTTAGAAAACATCTGAATTTACTCTGTGAAATTTCAGCAGACCAATCCATTCTCCAGACACTACGCTATTGTTTGGGATAGGGTTCTCTTCTATTTCTAGCTGGCGATGAGTATGAGATGCTGCGGTTTTAAGCCAYGCCTATCCAACAGCACACTTCCTCCTCTAATACTACCTACTTGGCCATGCAAACCAAGTTCTCCCAGCATTTGGAACCAAATCTATCCCCTGGACTTGCTAATCCCTCAGGGGTTAGCAACCTTACATCATACATAGATTTGCCAAGGCAGCCAATAAAACCAGAGCCTCCCTTTTTCAATGAGGTATGAAATAGCATCAAGTCTCTACAGCTGAGAGAGAACTGTAGCTTCCTGTGTCAGGAAATTGCACTAAGGATTTTGTGAGATTAAGCCACCATGCAAGGCTTTTGACTGTCTCTGTTCTTGGTTGGACTAGTCCATGTAAGGAGAAATACAGTATTTTTTAGTAATAATTCAATGGCCAGCATTTAAAAATCTGATTGCAGGGTTTTGTATGACTACTGTAAAAGCCTGTACTACTTTTACAGTTGGGGAAAGAAAGCACATGAAATGAGGATGGAAACATTTCAACAGTAACCAAAACAGAAATACTTTTTTCTTTTTAAAAATACATACTTATAAAACTTATGAAGTATTTGCTTGAGTTAGAATTTTGGGAGAACTGGTTACTTAATAGAACTGGTTACTTAATACTTGCTAGGAGAACTAGTTTCATTAATGGTTAATAAAAATAGTGTCTTTGCCTCTATCTCTGGTACCATACAGGGTCTGTAATGTAACCTATCCCTAAAATGCAGACTGTTTAACAGAAGGTTCCAAATAYTGTATTTTTAAAGGTTACTATACATAAAATCTATGTACCGTAGTAATCCTTCATATACGAATATTCAATTATTAATACAACAYAGTGAGTCCCTTACATGAGGCGGACTACCGTCAGCAGACCTCTTAGAAACAATGTGGTGGTCTATCTGGATTTACAGGTTAATGGAAAACAGGAAACCACAGAAAGCAGGATCACACCCACCTACATGGGCAGTACAAAAGCAACAGGCTCACCGCATATGCTTAATGGGATACTACACCATGCGGACAGTGAATMCCATGCATCTTTGTCGCGTTAGCCTGACTGCACACAGTTACTATTTGCATAAACCAGGAGCACCTGTCTAGGACTTTCAGATATTTAGCATTTGCTGCTGAAGAGTCACATACTGCTGAGCCGTTGCTGGCTGTCCAAAAATCTCATAGATCACTGCACAAAGCAGTGAAGCAGTAGATTATCACTAAAAGCCATAGTATGTTGCCCAGTTCTTTACAGTTTGCATCTCTAGAGAAACTGTCAAATTTACGATGTTCACTCAGTCAGTTACGATAYAGAACAAGATCCCTATCAGCAATAAAATACAGGTCTTCTGACATCATTCTCAACTGGAAGCTAATACTGACCATTTCCATTCTCACAGCAGTGAGTAGAAGTTTCTTCACTGGTGGCAGGCAATTCTTATTTCTAGTGATGTAAAATATGTTTAAAATATTTTAGGTCGTTTCTTTAATGATGCAACCACACTGTATGTACTTATGCCTTTATTYACATGTAGTCACATAATTTCATTTTGTTCTCAGTATTTAAATGAAGCTAAATGAAGCTGAATGAAAGAATTATTCATGGGAAGTATGCAGTTTAGCTACTGTGATCCATTTCAAACATCAAAAACAAAAGTCACAAAGGGATAAGTGTGAAGTCTATATGAATATAAAGAATCTATAAAGCCGTCACTAGGTGGGTCCATAGCAATGGATTAGACTTTGAGAGATGTTACATGCAAAACACTAATGCTTAAAACAGATGCAATACTGACCAGAAGAGATAGTCTGGAAATCGGAAACCGGAAAACTAAGTGTGTTCTCCAGCTACACAGTTATTGGAGCTTGAAACCAAAGGGCTGGGAGGCTGTAATTTGCCTTGGCTGCCCACTCTTGAAGGCACTCCAGCTAGGAAGACTACAATGCGAACGAATAAAGTTATTCATGTTCTCTGGTAGGGAAATCCACATGCTCATATA
This sequence comes from Rhea americana, assembly GCF_003343005.1. Taxonomy (NCBI): domain Eukaryota; kingdom Metazoa; phylum Chordata; class Aves; order Rheiformes; family Rheidae; genus Rhea; species Rhea americana. The sequence goes on from NW_028187088.1 coordinate 1,424,123, forward strand.
AAAGTGCTATTTCTCTTTCCTGTAGCAGTAAGACAGAGGATGAAGGATGGTATTTTGACAGCTCCAAATCTCCACATCTTCAAGCCAAAGGAGGAGGGTTCCAAATTCATCCTTAAAAGTATTTCTCTGGGGCAGTAAGTGGAAGTGTCATTTCTTGAAGTACTTTCCTCTCTAACTGCCATAAGAATAGGGTATGGGTTCTGGTCAGAAAATCCACTGATTTTGGTCTCATTTATTCATAACTGGCAACAATTTAACTAAGAAGGAAACTGCCCCAGTGTGACCACAAGAAAGGAACAACAGGTACTTTCTCATTTTGGCTAAGCAGAGGCTCCTATCAGAATACAAAGATGATGGAAAACATGGGCAGATTATGGTTCCAGCTGGCTCCACATCACACAGCGAGGAAATGCCATGATCTTTGACAGGTTCACATTAGCAAAAACCAAGCAAAAGATTATGGGAAAGCTTCCCATTCCATTATCAAATAATTTGGGGGAGGGAGCAGGATGGAAGACTAGTAGTTTTTCTTTTTAAGCTCTTCAGAACTGTCTATTTTTATGACCCTTTTAGTGTTGAAAGCATTGTCTGAAATAAAGACTAATCTCAAAGGATATGAAAGCAAACCTGTCATTAGACTATGCATAAAATGTAAAGCAGGAAGAAATGAACCATTTTCATTTGGTGGAGCTGCTAAGCAGCAGGTCTAACTTACTTTAGATGCTGACCAGTAAGAGGTGTCAGGGCCCCGGGGACCCCCCCCCCCAGCCTTGCCTTCTCCTGCACACCTCCAAGCCTTCTTCCCTGCCCAGCCCTTTCCCCCATTTTGGCCCAGCCTAGGGCCATCAGTCTCTGCCCTGCAACACTGCAGCAGTGCCGGCTCCAGCCCCACCACTGTCCTGGACCTGGGACAGCTGCTCCAGCTGCCCCTATTGCCCTGGGGTGATGGGACAGGCCCTGGCAGCCAGGTCTGGTTATTGCAAAATGCCAATAACATAACCTACCCAACAACCTAGTCAAATGCAGAAATCTCACATCCCTCATTAAAAGMTGCTACAAGATGCAGAAAGCTTACTTTGGTTGGAAAGGGAGTAACATGATGATGACCCACTAATAAGGTAGGTAAGGTACTCAACTGAGAAGATGGTTCCTGGGATTCCAGACCCTTTTCCATGGCCTTTTTCTTCATTTTATGCTAAACGGCCATAGATAAAATACTAGAATTATCTCATTACCTAACTCATTAAGCTAGGAGAGGAATCACTTTCTGCAGCCAAATTAATCTTTTATTCTTTCTGGCCAACATGAACAATTTCATTAAGAGAGTAACAAATCTCAGCCAATCCCAGACTCTCTTGCATTCGGGTGTTTGGACCATTCTCCTAAGAGGTTAGAAATGTACACCTGAATCCACTTCAGAGAGAGGAGAGACTAACCTGGATAGAACAGCATTTTCTTTGTGGCTTCTGAGCAATTTCTGAGGAAGATAGATGCTATACTGTTCATTTCTACCAAGATAGCAGCACTTCTGGATGTGCTTTATTTTAAGTYTAAGAAAACCTTATGTAACTGTGAAGTTTAGGCACAATCAGGGTAGACAGAAGCTGAGAAGAGGTTCTTGGAATCACAAGATTTTATTTAGGCACTTGAGCCCTGTCACTATTCCACTTTAAATACTCGCAGATCTGAGCCTAAGTGCAGTTCCAATTAAAGAGAACAAAATATTCCTGATGTAAAGAAAATGCATGGGGTTGGGATAAAGCTCTCCAACTGGGAACAGGCTGTAAATACAGGTAAACTCAAGAGTTTGAACTTGATATTCAGTAGTTTCTTAAAATTAATATCTCTGTTTTCAAAAAATACAGATTTTCTAGAACTTGACTATCTCCCCAAAGCCATTCAAATGTTCAAGGTGTGGCAACAGTTAACTTGTTAAATATTACGGTCAAACTGAACTAAGATATATTCAGAAATCTTGTCACATGAATCTCTCAGTACAGTTAAACAGCACACTCAGCCAAGACTACACAGGACAGAAGTACTATAGTATGAGCTAAGTATTACTATATCATCAGGACACTCTTAAATGAACACTCTAAAGACACTTAGTAATTTCTGAGGGATTTCAGCTACAAAATTAACCCTTTTTTGATTTCAACCTGTATCACTGAAAAAATTACAAAATACATCTAATTTCTTGACTTAGAAACTGTAATTGAGATAAAGATGAGCTGCCTAATAGTTTGAACAGGCAACTATAGGGTAGGAATTCCCCAATTTATAATGCCAGTGCTGATCTAGCTTCTTTGAGATCTTTAAGTAACRTCTTATCAAGTCTAGCGCTAGTATCCCAACTCTTAGAAAAGGTCAGTATCTATTTTGTGGGACTTCCAAGAGAAATCTGCCAGATAATGTTTTTAGAGCACTTCCAAGATATAGAATACTGTGCAAGAGTGCAAAATCATTAAAAACTTGACAACAGGTTTAAAATCTGGAGTTTTCCTTTGGTGAAATGGTAGTCTCAACATCCACAATTTCTCTCACTGAGGAACTCTATTTTCTTTAAATCACTGCTAGTATGTTATTAACTTCTTTGAATAGACGGCAAAGATTTGTAGAAACCAAGATACAAGTTCAGAATACAGCTGGATCTCACAGGGGCTATATTCTGCAACTTCCTCTGAAGTCCTCTCATAAATCTGTTACCAAGAAGGCAGAGATGGTGGAAGGGATGGAATAGTACTTACTGGATGACCTGGAAGTGTAATGAACATTCATTTAAGGAAAACTCAATGTTTGCTCCTACTTAGGTTGTATTCTTTTGGATTTATGACTCTTCTAAAGAGAAGAGGCTAACAGTAGGGGCCATTGCACCTGGTATGCTGTTTGGTGTGGGCTTGGGATTTAGGTCAATTGAGGGTTTTGCTTTATATTAATGTCAAACATCAAAGATCCTGAATAATGTGGATAAACCAGAAAAAAGCTTGGTAACAAATCTGTTATAATCCCCATCAATAATGCTGCAAAAAAAAACCTCTCATCTATTACACACTATTCGCTCCCAATTAAGTCTGATAAGAAAAAAAGCAGAGGAAAGAGGAAAAAAGACCAAYATCACTCAGAACTTTTTGAGTTCTTCAGAAAGGTTCTGTTCAAACAACAGTTCAAAGTGTAGACKGGTTCTTATTTTATCCTGAGTTGGCTTATCTATCCACCATAAGGACTTCTTTAATTCCTGTAAAACAACTGTGTTCAGGAGAGTATCTATTCTGAAAATGTTTCTATTCATGAAAACAGTCTTGCTGAATTCTAGCTTTCCAGTATGTTTGCAACTCAATGTGAGATTTACTGGCTGACAGATAAAAGATGTCTTTTTCAAGCACCAGTCCTGAACACTCAGTAAGGGATCATAAAATCAATCTGGTTACCTAGTGGCTCATGCAGCAACAATAGGAATAGACAATTTGTTCACTGTCAACACGTGGACAACTCCATTGCCTTTGCTGTCCTCAGTGGCRTTGTAAAGTTTAGGTAGAATACAGCCCCGTGGAAGAACGATGTTCAGACATCAGTTCCTGATGCACAAAACAAAGGAAGTTTCATACAACTGCTCTCGGAGGCTGCTGATCGTACAGTGTAGAGCAGGGGTCGGCAACCTTCCAACGGTGATGTGCCAGATTGTAATTTTCTTTCCCAAATTAGAATTTAAGAATGCTGGCAGGAACTTTGCAGGAGCCAACAGACGCTGCCTCTCAAAGAGGCAACATGCTGCCAATCAGCTGATTGGCAGTATCATGCCTCTGTGTGAGGCTGGGGCTCTGGGTTCCCAGGGAATTAGGATCTCAGTAGGAGCCACTGCCTCTCAGAGATACCTCCTGCACTGGCCTTCCTCTGTGCCATTCAGAATCCACTCTAAGATACTGATGCCATATGTGGCAAACCCGTAGTACCTACCCTGGAAATCTGTCCAGAATTCAAAGCCATATACCAGCTTGGGCACCAATTTTAGCACAGAGGCAAAGGACCAAAAGAAAATAGCAGTTAATTCTCCCTGAAGGCTCCAAAGTCATGGGAAATGATACAAACTTCCTCAGTTCTACAAGTTCATTTGCAACTCTAAGTTTGTATTTTGGGGCATGTGGGCAATTGCAATGCCCAAACACATATTTTAAAGAAAATTTCACTTAAAGTAACTACACGTACAATAACTTGCACTTGTTTTAAATTTGTGTACTTCTTTTACTGTCAGGAACCCTCAGACACATTTTCAATTACACTGAGAGGAAACATATGTAAATGAGGCTCTCTGTTTAGGATAGCATAGATATCTGTGAGCAGCTCTATGCATTCTTTTCATGGAAAGTATGTGAGAAGAGAACTGTAATTTTCTGAGATAGTTTGGGGAACAGAAGGAATTATCTGAGCTTAACTGACACACATAAACTACCATCTCTACCTTTTCTTTCAAAAAGTCGAAAAGCATACAAGAGCCTTTCCACCTCTTTCAGCTTTTGCACAAATTGTTGTGCTCTGAAGGCACTCAAACTCAGTGAGTAACCAGCAGCAGTGCCATCAACTGCAGGGAAAGGATGTCAGCATGGAGCCACTTTGACATTAACCAGCCAAACCGAGCAGTGGCAGAGTTGATAGAGCTGCCACTTTGGGCAGTTAAGAGCAATACTGGCTACATCCCTTCTTCCTGCTCTCTTTTCCAGATGGGGTCTAGTTCATAGTCTTCCTCAAAGAATGGCAGTGGCCCAACTTCTGCACAGCTGGCAGTAGTCTACTGGGTTTTGTTCAGTAACTAGTCTAATTCTGCTGAGTTGGTAGCAACTAAGATTGTAAATGATATATTGTCTTAGCATTAGAAACACTGTCACCTGGCAGGATGATTGACTGGAGTCTGAATCTTGGCAGAATAGTGTTCCGCAGTTAGTTTGGCATTTCTTTATTAAGTTCAGGTTAGATTCACTTAAGGAATGTGCTTGCCAGCTATGCCACGTTTTAGACTTTATATCCATCATGATGATTAATGGTCTATTTACAAAGATATTCATAATGAAATTCTTACCTTCTTTTCCTAGCCCAACATAAAACACACCTATCATTGTATTCTGTTGAAGCCAAATTCCATTATAAACATTTTCAGACCTCAGCATAGGATCTTTCCGTACTCTACACAAGCCTAAAACCTTTTAACAAGTGTATGTTTTTAGGAGATTGACATTGTTCAAAAACAACACACTTTATATACCAACATTGTTAACTTTTCTTTTTTTTCTCTTCTCTTTGTCTCTGTGGTCCCACTTAACCTCTGTGGTTCAGTGAGCCATCTAAGAATAGATGAAACTTCGAGCATCTGTCTCTATACCTATGTGATTATCAGAACAGAATTATTATATTATAAAGAGGAGTGCCTAGGAACCTCAGCCAGGGACCAAGGTCCTCCAGTAGATGGTTGTTGCTACATAAACACAGAGAAAACCTAGCAGTTTGCAGGTTATGAAACAGGAGGCAGCAGTTAGACTGAGCAGTATGGAAGCAATGAAATGTGTTTACTCCACATAATTATGCACTGGTCTCAGAGGCCTATCAAGCTTTTTTTCTTTAGATATTAAGACAAAGCAGATTTCATGAAAAAGATTTGAAGAAAGAGATTGCAGATATTTATGGGGAGCGTCTCCTAAACATTAGATTCAGCATGGTGTAATCACAGAGGCCTGTCTGACAATTTAGCAAGAGCGCAATGGAGCTTTTCTTCACAGGCCAAAAAGAAGTGGAAGATGATCCTTTGACACCAAGGAAGAAATATTAGAAAGGATGAACTCTCATTATGAAATACATTTTTCCTCTAAAATGGTCAAGTACTTGTCTATTTTTCACTGGATCGTTTCTGCCAAACTGAGAAGACACTATTATGTAAATATACTAACCATTCCAACAGTGGAGGGTTGCTGCTCCAAATCATCTCCTAGTGCTTTAGCTTCTTTTAAATTACTCCCTGAGAGGAATTTCGCTTTATTTTTTCTATGAGAGGTGATTGTATAAATGGGCAATAAGTCTCAAAAGCATTGAAAAAGACTCAAAGTCCAATAATCCAAAGTGCTATACTCTTAAAACATCTTTTCTATCTGTAAAATTTTTTATTGACTGTCAGTCTAAATTCTGAATATACATTTAACTACATCCTCTTCCTCCAGGTATAACCATCTGTGTCATACTCTCTGTTAAACTTCAYGAAAACCTTGCTTAGATTTTTCTACCATTTTAGTAAAGATGGTGTTTGAATTATCAGGCTAGAGCTTATTTTCCTCTTACAATTAAGATAAACAAATTGAAACATAAGGACTGCAACAATAACTGTCCCAGTAAATCTATAATGTTGCAAATACCAGTCTAAGAAACTGGTTCCCAAGAAATTTGGATTTGCTAAGTGCAAAGATGGGCCACTGTCAATTCAGTGAACCGTCAGCACAGCCACAATGTTGTCAACATCATACATCCTACTGCTAAACTTTGCAAACCATTAACCATTGTTTTGTGATTTACTGTCTAGGAACAGCTCCATTGTACCATTTCTCCTTCTGTATTAACGGATTTCCATCCAGAACTGTCACTGCTACTTGGAAAGTTGGGAGAACAGACTGAAAGACACAGCTGTGCTATGAAGCAGTTACGAAGTAAAGAAGTTATTAATCCCTACAAGCATATAAATCACCAGGCCACAATGCAGTACAGTTTCTCCAGTATATTTTACTCCCACTGTGAAATATAAATTTCTCTTGCTCATCCTCCCTTGTGATATCAGTACATATATATATATATTTTTGTAAGGACATAGGGCTAGATTCACAAAAATGCCTTAAAATGTAACTAGAAGTTATTCCACAGTATGCAAGACTACTTACAGAAGTAGTGCTTAGGCACCTTGGAAAACCCTCACTGACACTTTTATGAACCTTCCAGTGCCTAAATATGGGCACTGGCCCATCGTGCTAAAACAAAGAACGTTTGCTCAAAAGTTCTCCCTCTCCCCATACACAGCTCACTGCTCTGTGACAATAATAGACCCCTCTGTCTTGCTGGGTTGCATCTGGCAGCAGCCAACTTTTCCCTTTCAGTATTTAATTAATCGTATTGCCAAAGTATTCTTCTTGAAACCTTGATAAAGAGCCACTTAGCACTCAGAATTAAGATTTGTGGGAAAGAGAGCTTGGATGTGATTTATCTTACCTAACTTCACAGAACCTCAGTATAACTATTAATATCCGAGCCAGGCTCTGTGCAGTCAGTGCAGAGAAACAGGGATTCATAGGATACAATTCATTTGACCCACTCTAAATATCTACTAAAGGATTAGGTGAATTGTATCTCAGAAGTGCCTCTATCTCTGCATTGCCCAAAGAGGAAGAACAAGACAACTAACTAACTTGAGCACAGTATCTACGCTGAAGACATCTGAGTGTAGATGAAATGAATTGCACCAGTGTGTCTGGAGGTTAAAATAGGAGGTTGATAGTCCAGTTTTATGAATTCTTTCCTTTCTGTCACTGACTCCAAATATAACCACCAGCAAATCATTTAACTTCCCAATGTTTCAGTTTATATATCTATAAAAAGGTATATTATAGTGCTATTACATTCTAGATGATACACTGCAGAGTCACAGCAAGGCAAAACTAGCTCTTGAAAGTGTGTTGAGATCCTCGGAGGGAATATATTAAATATTTGCAAACCATATTAAAGAGACTACTAAAGAATGGGGAAAACAACTGACAAGACTTGGAGCAAGAAATAAAAGAGATTAAATTCCACTCGCTGCACATAAACGTTGTGAATAGTCTATCTTACAAATGTTTAGCATGTTGCACATGCTTAAGAGATCTAGTATTTCAAGGTGGATTTTCTCCCCACCATGAAGAGAGGCAAAGGACTTGGTTAAATTGTCATCTAGAGTTACAAAGCATATGCAAGCTTGGAGAGTTTATTGTGCCGCTAAGCCTTGCAACAGTGTAAATGAAGCTCTTGTTGCAGGGTGCTAATCTTCTCAGAATTCTTATTAAAAATGGATGATTGCCTGTACTTGCAAACAGCCGAGGCATCAGTTATTGATTTACTAAGCCCACAAGCATTGCTTCCAGTGCACTTTTGCAAGCTTTTTACAAAAAYGAGAGGAAAAAGTTTGAGGGTCAAGGTGGCTTTTTGAGGGTCAAGGTGATTTTTTTCCCCCCTTTTCGTCCCACCTAAGAAAGTCTAAAGCAGACATGCTAGTTTTAGCCAGGACAACACAGCAAATTTTGTTTCTTGACTTGCACTTTCCCAGTCTGTGTCTGGAAGCAAACGGTTAATGCTCCACACACAGCCAGAGGTGCCGTAAAGGAGGGAGGAATCGAGCATCCGAGGTGATTACAGCTGAAACATGACTCTAATGTAGGGAAATAATTCATATTTAAATAATTGATTATTATCTACAAAGTTATCATTATAACCRTGTTTATAATGAATGCATGTTTTACCAATTTGAAATAACTAAGTATTCTAATCTTAGTAAGCTTAAAGAAAGACTGTTAATGAGATAAGAATATTTTCCTTTCTGCATAAGTATTAACTGCTCTTTTTTTTTTTCTTTCAGTTCAGAAAGGATATTTGCAAATGGACTACTCTTACTCTGGGATGCATTGTCACTATTTCACCAGTGTAAGTGCAAGTCATATCAGGAGGGGACACTGCTGGGAAAATCTAGTTAGCTGCAGGTTTTAATCATTGCTACTACTTCAGTTTGATATAGGCTTTTCCTTCAGTTCATTGTGCAATGTCATCTTCACTTCTTCATTTCATTAGCAGCTGAGCCAACTCCCTCTCCTGAATATCTGTGAATYAGATGGGGGATCTGTGAAACATCCTTATAGTAGTGGAAACTCAGGATGCTCTTACGGGACCGCACCCTTCGAGTTCCCTCTATGGTATTTATTTTTCCCAGGTAGAGTACAACCTTTCATTTCAGATGAAACCTGTACTATAAATATCAACACTATAGTCACTTAGAAACTTAAGCTTATGCTATGGGTTAACTTTCACTGAAATCAAYGGAATTCAGGAATTTAAATCTCTTTAAGGACTGGGGCTGTAGCCTAATATAATGAAATCTGAAGGTATTATACTTTGAAATCAAATGGCAGATACAGTCACCACAGAATGTTTCTGCTTACTTTACAAATGGCTTCACACAGTTCATACTTTACATAAAGCTGGTGAATCACTTATGGCTTAGGAACATCTATGCATTTATGCTACACAGTAAACACATAGAAGCAGACACTTTCCCCAGGGGCAAATCTCACAGATGTGATCAACAGAAGGATCTGAATTTAACATTTACTTGGTTTGGAAAGGTGAATGACTAGCAACAGGTATTTTCCTGATATATACTCAGGACTCTTTCATCTGATTTCCTAATAGGGCATTTTGGTGTGTGGAATCATTCCCTTCAGGTCGCAATGCAAAGGAGACCTTTTCTTCCTCCTGAGTTAATTTCAGATCAAAATTAGCATTAAGATGCAGAGATCACCCTTTAGGTTACTATGTATCCAATTAGATGGACTATGACCAATTTTCTGTTGTGTACATTGAGTAATCCGATTTTTTGAACCTATAAAGTTTTGAAGCTTTTTAAAAACAAATGTTTTGGCTATATTTTCCAGATAYGTGCAACTTAAAATGACAGCTTTTTGCCACAGAGCAAGACACTGATTAGCAGTAATAAATGGATCCTTCAGGAGAAGGACAAGTCTTCTTGTTATCATACTGCTGTTGTTGAGGGACAAGTTCCCTCGATAACTGTAAATCAGCACTTGATGTTCCAGTTAACACTACTGAACATCCCTTCTTCAGGAGCATGTAAACTGAAGCAGAGAACTTCCACGTTTTCTACACTGTTATTTTTACTTATTTAGGTATTTTAGCTCAAAATAAGAATCTGGAGCAAGCTTACATTTGTCAAAACACCTGGAGTTCAGCTCTGGTTGCAGATTACACACTGCATGTCCCTAAGCACGAGAGAGAGAATGAAAAAGCAATGGGAAGATGGGAAGCAGAGCCATTTCTAGAGTCCCATCCATTCTTTTTCTCCTCTTGCTTTCTCCTCCTCTACTTTACAAGCTCTTTGAAAGGGGAAGCCTAGTGACAGGCCTCCTCAAGCAGCTGGGCTGCTGTGCAGTCTACAAATACCAGGAAATAAAATAGAAGCCCTGTGGTCTAATAAACAACAAGCAGTCTCTGTGGACTTTTATCCACTTAGAATGATTATTTTAACAGCCTCCAAGAAGCTCGTGTGTATACCGACATGGGCTACAGTAGCAGGGACTATTCCTTTGCCTCCACAGTGAGCATATGGAGAAGCAGTAGCCTTCAGAATGGTGTGTGGAGGGAAAGAGAAGACACACATTAGGCACATCTCAGGCCCAYGGCCAATCCCTGTTCCAACCTGCTAGGCAAGTCAGCTACCCCGTGCTTTCTTTGACTTCAGAGTAATAAACTTCCACTGTCTACATCTGTTCCACTGTTCTTACATCATGTAAAGTAGATGCTTGCATGAAGAGCAGTATAATATCAGTGTCCTGCAGTCTCAGTCCAAATATATGTCTTAGTGGCTGTTAATTGGTAGCTTGTCATTCCAACCTTTCCCTAAATAGTAATGCCCACCTTCAAATACCCTTAAAATTGTCTTTGAAAATGAGTTCATATTGCTGCCATTGTTAGTTCAGAAGATCTATCCAATTTCAGGCTTTTCATGTTTATTAATTAAAAGGTGACTGAAAATGACATTATCAAAGCCTGCATTAAATTGCTCTCTTTGTTTTATGATGGTTAGAGGTCCCCAAATGGAATTGAAAAGGCCACATGTGTTACAATTATTTTTTTTAAGCAGACAACACTTTGTCATCATATACTAGATTCAAAGCTAGAGGCCACAGTCAAACACACAAAAGAATAGCTGGCTTTTTTGTCTTTCAAATTATTGATATGTAAGAGAGAGGACAGAGTAATTGTTTAATCACTGGCACATTGCTTTAAATCTAATTCTCAGCACATACAGAGAAAACACAAATGGATGGAAAGGGCACTGAGGCATTTGAGTTGATTGATGGCAGGTCAGTGGCCAATGCACAATAGTTTAGATATAAAACCGAGCAAATTAAGAGCATCACATTCCAAAACCATTATATGAAGCTGATCTCAAACAGAGAGATGGTTAATATTAATAAAATGTGGAAATGCTAGCAAATTTTCTCTGCCTGGTCCCAGCTTAAATGTGTAATATTACATAACGGATCACAYCGCGAAAGAAAAGGTAGGAAAGTGAGGATGGGATGTATTTTGCTACTGTTTAGAATCCTCCGTTTGAAGCAATATTTGCTTCATTGAATTCTGGAGTACTATGCTCCAGAAGCTGACCCCTTCAACTGCAGAAAATGGTACTGTTACTCATTGAAAGTAGTCCCACTGGCCTCAAAGAGGGCAAGTAAGCCATCCAGGTTTAAAGCTAAATTCATGTACATCCTAATAGCACAGGATGACCCCCCCCCTACACAGCAGGTAAGTTTTTTACATACCTACTCGACATGCGCAGCGCTATACTAATYTAGGCAACTCACTTAGTCTCCATTAAAAAACAGGAAGAAAAACTCCATGGTTATTATACACTGTCAAGATTTCCTAATTGCTTCAGGTACTTAGTTCTGAGGAGTTTCAAAATGCATCTTTTTCTCCTATTCCTGTGATATGCAATAGATTTTTAATGTAAATATTTCATGTTTGCAAATCACAGGAGACCATGTGGGTGAACAGAGTATAAAAAAATAGTACAGCTTAGTATAAAACATTGTATACTAGCAGTGGGTACTCCCAGAGGTGTGAGGACAACAAGCTCCTGGTTTTCTGATCATCCTCTATGGATTTCTGTGCCACAGTAGCACAAAATAGCATTTTTGAAGTTTTGAAAATGTATTATTAAGCTCTGGTTTGCACAGGTAATAGAGGAGAAAGTCACTGTCAACAGATGGAGAGTTGGTGAGTGAAAGAAGAATCAACAGAGCTCTGGAAAACCTCTGGAAGTGCAGATATAATCTGGATCACTTACAGAGCTGCACAAGTTAACTGTGGGAATTCAGGGGATACATTTTCTACATCATAAAAATAAGGTGTTACTGCTCATGGCTGCAGTCCTGGCTACTTTTTATATACCTATGAAACCCTGTGCCAGAACTTGAGCACTACTCCAGTACTCAGACTTAACTCATATTTTCAGTCAGCTACAGACTTCCAGGCATGGATAAAACATAGGTTAAGAATTTCTTCAAATTAAACTTTTTGTGAATCTGTTTGTGTAGATGTAACCAATCTGGCTACTTACCAAAAGTGTACCAGAACATGSTCTTCAGTTGCCAGACAGGAAAGATCAGGCAGCTGATCTATTGTATGATCCAATAATTTGTTATGGCCTAATTGTRTATTTTGATGCAAATATTGCCTTTGCCTGTGAAGACACAATTTGACCCTTTTTCTTCCAGCTGAAATGGAATTACATCTAAGTAACACATCAAAAGTTGTAGGAATTCGCAGCTGGCACCATTTAAGGGTTAATATTACCTACTGACAAAAATTCAATCATATATTTCTCCTGTTCAAATGATTTGTTTGTTTTTTTGAGGACCACCAACTAGCCCAAATGAGATGATGGGGAGAAAACCCACCTAATAATACTCCTAGGCCAGGGAAACATATCAAAGCACTATAGCTCTCTTTCAGTTGATAAGTCTGAGTAGTGAATTCAACAGGATTGTTGCTTAATATATAAACTCCATTCAGTAGATTATATTCTGGAATGGGACTAAATAATCCTGATTTACTCCAAGGAACTAAAGAGGCCAAAGAATGAATTGACTGTAGAACTACTCATTTTGATGATAATAGAAATCCATTATAAAAACACAGCATCCTGTAATATAATGTAGCTGAACTTTGCTGTTGACTGTCGGACCATAGCTCTGTGAACAAAGAAAAAATTTCAGTCTCTAGAGTTCAATTCATTAGCCTGCACAAGAATTAAAATTATTTCCTTGAAACAGAGGAAGAATGGGAATATTTCACAAGTATTACTGACTTCATATACATGTGCAACATGAGCGAACTTACTACATTTATATGTTCTAGTTGGAGATACTCAGTTATTAACAGAAAACTTTTAAGCTTAAAAATACATTTCTCTCCCCCAGTAAGTTCTGGGTTAGCAAGTGAAGACTGATTTCATGGTGCCTGGAAGTTCAATAGCCATGGCCAAATTATCTCAGATCAATAATATTTTCTTCCATAATTGTCAACCACTTCACTACCCATTTTTAAAATAATGCTTAAGAGCATTAAGTCCAAACTACAAGTTGCAGATTTRCTCCCTAGACACAATGCTTTCCTCTGCAACCGAAAATGCAGAGAAAGTAAATACTGTCAAAACAGACAATGCTCCAAACAGCCATCATGACAACTTCATCTTAGTATGTCAACATACCAAATGTTTCTCCTAGATACCTCTGTGGACCAGATTCAATGACCCCAGAGCCAGAGTAACTTTCAGCTCGTCCTGCTGGCTCAATAACAGTAACAACAACAACTACAATAAAGTTGTTCCTTAGAGAAAATAAGGAAAATTGAAAGAACCAAAGGAAGAGAAAGAAGAGTGGACGTGCACAGCAGGATGCTGAGAGGAGGCAAAATTGAAAGGCAGAAAGAAAGAGGGCAAAGAAAACCACAGAATATGCAGATAATAAGGGAGAAAGGGAGAAGAATTTGAGCTGCAAGTGACTGAGCTTATAGCCAAAGCCCTCAAATTCCCAATCAGTCTCTTATTATTCAAGCTCTTAAATATATACATCTYAGTCTGCCATTCTGCTCTCTGACAAGACTGGCTCTTCCCAAAGAAATCCCCTGCACTCTATCCAGAGAAACTGAGGCCACCCAAGATTATCTTTTGCTGCAGCCCTAATCCTCTTTGAGCAGTTTTCCTTCGTTTTATGACTTTGCCTTCTTTGGGTTTGCCTTTTTTTTGTCATACCATTAGACTCCTATAGTCATTCTTTATTAACTTGCCAGCCACTACAGGCCCATAGGCCAGGAGAAAGGAGGGGGCACATTAGAAAGGAGTCATGTGAAACTGCTACGTTTTTCCTGACACACCTTRAGAGATGCAATAGTAAGTAACTGCCACCATTTCTAGTCAAGAAAGACCCTAGCAGATGACTCTTGCCAATAAAAGCTACCACAATAATTTTTAAACTGCTTCAGATATGGAAAAGCCCAAAAGATCAGAAAATATTTTTGGTTTTTTGTTTGTTTTAATCCATGGAGACAAGCTGTTATTTTATTGCTCTGTATAGATGCTCCTCGTTTGATGGACAAAACGTCTAGAACAATTGGACCACAAAGTGACATAAATCCCAACAGAACAAAAATATATCCATTAAATACAGTATGTCCAGAATCAATCTCTGTGAGGGATGATTATGGTATTGACCTGAGATCTGTCAGTACATTTTCCTCTGAGAAGTCCCTAGTGCTTGTAGACGCAGCCCCTGTGGTGGTTATCTTTCATGTACATCAATATGAACTGAATACTAAAAACTAGCCTTCTGCTTTTCTTACCCATATTATAGCAATTAATGTCTATTGAATTGTAGCTGGATACAAGTTGAGCTAGATGGGGGACATGAAGGAAATGAATACATACAGTAGAAAGAACATATATCATTAAGTACTTAGCGAATGAGACGCTCAGCCAATTATCCCACAAAATAAGCCTTCTCACCTCAGTGCTCAGACTACCTGGACAAATTCCAGTCAATATCTGAACAGATATGGTAATCAGGATGGCAGCAGAAAGAAACCAAAAGCTGAAGATGGAATAATCAACCAAAAAAAATCTTTCTTGCTTAATGTATATAACTTAATATATAATTATTAGATAGACTCTTAGGTTCATCTGGAATCAATATTATCAGTTTACTCAGACAATCATTTGGTCTTTGACGAAAACTTAGRAGAGAATTGTATCTCCTCTGGCAAAGGAAGACGCTTCCAGTCTGAGTGAAATAATTACAAATGGACTAACCACACAGAACTGCCTTCAAAAATCACATCACCATCCAGACCCAAATAACTCATCCAAACCCAAAGAATTAATTCATGTATAAAAACAGAGTTCTCCTGGAGGGAAAAGAAAGCCTACAAAACACAAACCTTGTCATGTAACCCAGAACGATGTAGTCAGAAGAATCACTCACCTTGTTCTCCCGGACATTAACCAAAACAGAGTCAGGAATTTTAATACACTGCTGACTAATAGGATTAAAACTAGGTACATGAAATTTGAGAATGTCTCCCAATACTTAAGGCTGTCTTGGCAGTCTGCTCATCACACACTAGCTAAATGATGATATGAGAAGCAATGTAACAAGCTGAACATTGGCCTCCCTGCAATGAGAAYACCTCCATCGTCCTGTTGTTTCCTTGTATACACAGGAAAACTGAGATCAACTTAACAGTCCACAACAAAATACTCACATGAAATACATGTGGTGCTTCACGCTTTAAAGAATCAAAATTCTAAGTCTCCTTGAGAATAAATAGGAAATTCAAAGCAAGTTACTTTGCTCTTGATGTGCATTATTGCAAGGCTGGCTGGTATCTTGCCCCTAAAATCACAAAGCACTGAAAATCCTTATCTGGTGCTTCTTCAGTGCTTCTAAAAGCACCAAAATCCTTCTCTGACCAAGGTCCTCAACACTCATAGCACGTAGTTTGAGAATCAGAGAGAAGAGAAACACACAGATGGGAGACAGCCAAGTTTCCCCAGGCATCCCAGCACCCTATGCCAGAACAGAGTTAAGTATGTGTTATAGTCCCAAAGAAACTTGGTCATGCCAGTGCCTGGCTCAATTTCCCCCATATCTGGAGATTTTGATTGTGTTCAGATCTTGCGATAGTATATCTTTGTGGTTGATCTCATGCCATATAGTTCAGGCACTGAAGTCACACTTCAGCTTTCCAAGAACCACTGGTTAGCCTGCCCTGTCGAAACATTTGGGGGACACCAAGTTCCTGTGTAGCTTTTTCTTTTTTCTCTCTCTTTTTTAACAGGTTCAGTCTGTCACTTAAGGTTTTAACTGAAACACTTGCCATAGAGCAGATCAGGGTATACACGTATACCTCCTAAAATAYGGCCTAAGAAGATTTTTATCTGGTACTCTGCAGACATTCTGAGCTTTAACATTACAGGATGCATATAGMAGCTTATGAGATCGGGCATGAATTGCACATTACAATGTTTGATACAGTAAAAAAAAATTTAGTCAATTTGCAATATATCTGCAGGAGACAATTTTCAAGCTGAGATGATGACTATATCAAATTGGAATAAATACATATTTTGCATTCTTATAAACACACATATACACAGTACAAATATGTATATTGGATACTTCTCTGTAGGAACTCAAAGAATTTTTCAGGCATCAGCTGATTATCCAAAGAAGAACCCAGAAATGGACACAAATGTTCTCACACTCATTTTACAGGGGAGTAAAATGAGGTAAATCCCCAACAACACATGACTCCCCAGTCCAAGACTGCCAGTCATCGGGAATACTGAGTGCCATCCCTCATTGCGTACTGGTTCCTCTATAGGGCTTGCTTCTGCCCCAGCACTCTAGCTGACGACCCTGCAAAGCACTTACTTGTCTTTAATCACGTAAGTACTCTGGACTTTGCAAGATCAAGCCTCTATGAAATATTTAMCAGACACGCACACCAAAGGTAACTGACATCAGGAATAACCAAGGAGTCTAAGGAACTACTTTAAAAGAAAAGAGATCTTTATAATTACATGAAGAGAAAAAGTAGCTTCTGAGGGTGTGTAATTAGGAAAGAAATAGTCAAACATTTTTATTATTTGATCTGCAATAGAAAATGTGTGCTCAAAATCTGAAATTCTGTACAATAAGCATCACTGGAGAGGAAGTGTGGACAGCAGAAATAATTACATGAAAACACTAGTTACAGTGGGAAATGCTAAGGTAACTTCAGCTACAGTGGCACAAAGGTTCCTCCTGTTTACAAAGTCCCATATAGATCTCATCAAGCCACTGTTAATTTCAAGAGTGTTTTATCACAGCTGGGAAGAATTCATACCATAGAAACCTTGACTTTACAAAAATAGTGTTTTTTGAAGTATGCTAATTATTTTATAAGTATACAATGACTGAAAATACTTTAAAGGTAAACAGAAACAAGAGTGGATTGAGGCTGTGGTTTAAAATTGAGGTGGGAGACCTTTCAGTAGAAGCATGCAAACATTTTCAGCACAGCTTTTTATGGATTAACACATTATGTTTTTCCCTCTTCTTTTTCCCTATAGAGCAACATCAAAATTTAATGAGCAAGAAAATGTAAGAAAAGGGAAAAATAGCTATGGAATCACTTAGACAACAAAGATCTACTAGCCATAAAAAGTCCTGAACTGAAGTTGTCATTATTACAATTCATGTAACACTAGTATTCAAAATATAATGCACACTTTACAGACACAGAGAAAGATATCCTCTTTGAACTAAAAAGATGTGCACTCTAAAGTCAACGAGAACTGAGGACCTGCACCGCCTTGCAGGATGTATCTTGTCAGGCTGGGTTTCTAGCGYACAGCTATGGCTTTATTCACTGGCCAGTTGTGGAGCCACACGAATGAACTTTGTAATTGTACGCAGGCATAGTTTTAGAGCACAGTTGTTTCCGTTGTGGAAATACATTAATTCAGATATGAGATATCAATTCCTAAGTATTTTTGAACTGGTTTGTTTTTCTTGTTTCTTTCATGCTCTTGTGAGAGGGGAAAGCTCCCAAAGTCCCTGTATTTCTATAGACTATATATGAGAATAGGAATAACTAATTTAAAAGTAAATTCAGTCTTTTTTAAGACTACAGATTACCCTCAGGCATGAGGCTCATTAGTCACTGCCACCAGCCTTCTGCTCCCTGCCCTGAAACTGGAGGGCAGAGCAGTCGCCTGCATAGGCAGAGGYGCTCCTTACGCAGATGGCCCTCGCTTTTGCCTGGTGGCCCAAGCCTTGGACTACCTCGGTCGGTTTGAGAGAGATGAGGTAGAGATGATGATTTTATCCCTTTGCTCGCGTTAACTTTTCTTGGAGAGCTTTAAATTCACTTGCATTATCTGGAGCAAGGTACTATTCAGTAAGCTGGAAACTCAGCAGGAATACGGCCTGGGAAAAGAAGGGTGCAAACAGGGCAGGAGCCTGCATACGCAGTATCTTACTTGTTCAGCAGCTCTGATGCGYGCAGCTATAGGCATGCCGTGTAACCACGGCACACGGAGAGCCTCCTGCCTGAGCAGTCACAACGTATACGAACTCTTGACAGACCAGATCTGCCCAGAGATGGCACTTTTAGGGGCAGAGGTATCTGAAATGCACAAAAAGAGACAGAGATCACAAACTGGCCATGCGATTTGTCGCTATCCATCCCCTACCGCAGCCCCCTGCTCTTCAGCAACACCTGGAGGAAACTGGAACTGGGGCTACTGCTCAGACATGATGATCTTCAATGTCCAAACAACAGTGAACAAACAATTTAATTCAAGCTATGCTACAGGGCATGTTGGCAGCATTTTTTCATAGTGCTTAGGGATTTAACTGCAAAACTCCCATTATTAATAGAAGTCACGCAGATAAAATCTCTWCATACTATACTGAAGATATTGCCTTACATTTCTCTCTGGTACCCCTCCTGATCTGTCCTGACAGCTCTCTCATCATGAATAACATTATGTCAGGCTGCCCAATGATTCCCGAAACTGTCAACAATGCTTAAAGTCAAGTTCTCTAAACTTTTTAAAACTTAATCATCTTCACTCTGGAAGCATAAAAGTTGAATGTAATAGAGAATGTGCAGATTCACAGCAAGTTTTATTGACTTGCTGGCCAAAGGCTTCATCTAACTGCTGAAGCATTCACATAGTACAAAGCACTGTCTAAAGAAAGACCATCCTTAAGGGCCAGAATATACCTGAGATGGCAGAAAGAATTCAGAAAGTAGGAAGAATGAATGGCGTATAATATACTTSATTTTTACAGTAATTATCAAAGCCTTCAGTTATCCTATGTATGCAGTCCAGCCAGTTTGGGGAATTTTGTAACCCTATATACAAACATAGCTGACAAAAAGAAAGGCTTGCATAATCTTAATTTCCTTGTTTTTTTCTGYTCAAATCTGATTTACAATAGCTGTCTTCAGAGCTTGGAAAACCTTCAATCCTTCCATTCCCCCCCCCCTTTTTTTTTAATTAATGATCATCAGTGTGATGAAAAGTTTCAGACTGAAAGCTTGAGGAAAGAGTAAGCAATTTATGCAGGTCTACAGTGGGCACTAGTAAAGAAAATACCACCAATCTCCTGAAAGAGAGTCAATCAACTTGACATTTTTAAACTGCTCAATTAAAAATAAATACATATATAAAATGTTTCAAATTGAGTGCCTGGTAAATGTTGYATACACTTTAAACGTCTGTGTTTTACATTCCTTTTTGTTACTTTTGCATTCCCCTTTTGTTGTCTGGAAAGGTCTTTTCAGCAAGAATGACATTAACTGGTACCCCAGACCYGCAAACTATTGACCTACATACAGCCAAACACACATTTAAAAGTTAGCACGATCGGGAGGAGAATAAAATCTCTCAAAAGAGTATGCAACAAACAAATAGCAACCAATAGAGAAAACTGTTTCTTCCTGCTCACTCAGTTATTCATTCTACATGAATTACAGCAGGTACAATATTCCAAAATGAAAAAAAAAAAAAAAAGGATTTGCAACTCTTTAAACCTGCTGAAGAAGCAGCACTGCAGGAGGGGACTGAAGCAGAGCACCATGGAACATCTATAGTGAAGAACTCAGTTAACAGCTGCTTTTTTCCTACCCAGATTTTTGAGGGGGGAAGCGAGGGTAATCATGGTACTTCTGTGAGAACGAACCCTTTCTCCTGTCTTCATCTGTCCCAGGACATGYGTGTGTGCTGGTAAACACTAAGCAGGAGATACAATCCTGGCAAGCTCAGAAGAAAATCTGCTCAATTCTGAATTGTATAGACAGTCACTCAAGATACAAGGAGTTGGTCCAAACTGAAYCAAATTTCTGAGTCTCCTAAGATTCACCCTTCACTACTCACAAATCTTGCAATGTCTATGCTTCTCTCAAAGCTACAACTCTTGGAATCAAGTGATCGAGTTAGAATTTAGGGCTTCACTTTTTCAAATCTGAGATTTAGTTTTAATGCATCATTTGAATGCATTAAAAAAGTTCAGAAAAAAAAGGCAAAGAAGAAGAGATGCAAGAGTATTAGTTTTCAATACCATGATTATTATGCCTAGTTTACATTTTAGGACTTAATTTATGATTTTTGAATAATCTGTGCTGTCAACGCTTTGATTTAATCCCACAGATTGACAAATCAAATGGGATTAACTAARCAGCCAATAAAATCTCTGCACATGGTATTGGAGTCCTCATCAAAGATCTCCGACATACGTTTCATGAAGAAATAGAAGGTATACCTATCAGCTTCTCTCAGGATCTAGTAGAGAATAATTTCATTTGCAGAGGATAGAACAGTGCTGTTCTGCTGATTCTGTGTTAACCTGAGAAACCATTCACATGGAGGATATTTCCTGAAAATCTGTTTACTAGTCTTATTCACTTTTGAAGTAGAATGGACAAACAGTCTCAAAGAGTGACCACATGACAGGGCCCGTTTTGAAGAAAGTTCTTATCTTCAGGAAGTTTACTCAGTCATGAGAATCTAAACATAATTCTGTCTTCACAGAAAAAATACAAATGATACACAAAAGAAGACGTCCTCTTATTTTAGCACTGGATAACTACAATGAAAATAAAGTAAGGGAGAGATGTAGGAGTGACTTGTGACAGTTTCCTTTAACTCCTCTCTGTTTTATTACCTCCAGTCAAGCCACTGATGTGCTGTCTTCTAGAAAGGGATGAACTAAATGGTGATCTACAGCTCATATGTATTTGGCACACTGATGTTTTATGCTGTATTTGCTAGTTGGGTAGCAGAAGATGAATTCCCTCTCTCTTTTCCCCCCTTCCTTTTCTGTCTTCCTTTTTTGTCAGAAAAGATATAGCTGTATTAGTAACAGACACAGAGAGAGAAGGTTACTCATTGGTGCTGTGTTTTCTGATAGCCACCATGCACCAACAATTCGGCTGTCGCTGGGGGTCCAGCTATAGTGTCTTCTATGTTCACAGATAACTGCACTCGTACTCAATCCTGTACCATGTAAATACCATATAAATGAGGAGCAAACAGATAAGAGATTTAACATTATCCTGAAATATGGCTGAAAGGTTTTTAGATCCAGGCTATGCCATTAAACAGAACTAACTACGGTTTAAACAGCCAAATTGTCCATTGCTAGTGGCGAGTTGTGGAGTTGCTGTTGTGGTAGTGACTGGGCACACAGCTGCACGCAACACACGCAACTTGGCAATACACACAGTTCTCTGACAGAAACTTCCCGTTAAGTTAAAAGAGGAAGTAAATTTGTCTAAAAAAGTGCTAGATCAGGAAGCACAAACTACTGTATCTTGCCTCTCTGTGTCCCTCACATCTTCTCAAATTTCSATATGAAAAATAATTACCAATTCCTTACTGCAGAACAACACAGAAACAGTATAGATCTTGTCCTTGGAATGCTTATGCAGAAAGTGATTTGGTAAAGGAGTGGGTTTGCCAAGACAAAACTCATTCAAGGGCTGCTCCAGGCTCTGCTGAATGTTTGTATCAGTTCTTATGCAATCTGACATCCCCCAAAAGAACTGACAGTAATGGACTGGAAAGGCAGGGAAATCATTATACAACACAGGAAAAAAGAAAACAGTCTCCAAAGAAAATGAATTTAAGAGCTAAATTTCTTAAATTGGCTGTGATAAGGCACTGGAAACCCTTTGAGAAACCTTCAGAGACACTGACAGCTCCTTCAGACAACACTGTGTTGTTCCAAAATGCAACACAAAAGGTGTAACATATTTCCCTCTGAGTATTATTTTGTCAAATTTCACAGACTCAAGAAGACTTTAGACCAAATAGCAATCAAGACAGGAGACATGCTRGGGAAGGATCAGAGCCTCCCAGAGTCACATCTGTGATACTCTTCCCTGAAAAACCTCCCAGGTGCCGCACTCCAGGTTTGAGTTTGGTGGCAGCGGTGCACAGGTGCYGAGGCTAGTGAGATTACTAGCTGCAGTGCAGAGCATCTCACGTTTACTGTCACCAGATCACCAGCTGGCAGGGACATTAAGAACTGCCAAATGGGTCTATACAGGCAGACAAGTCTATACAGTCTCATATGGGTCCATACAAGTGCACACTAATGCAGATTCTACTTACAACGCCAGGACGTGAGAGGAAAGAGGGCCTTTTGCAGTTCCCTTCCTAGGAACAACAGAAGTCCTCCATTTGCAAGGAAAGGAAACAGATTTAAGCCTACACTTTACGTGAAAACAGAACTCCTTGTTGTTATGCCAGTGACATGAAATCACCAATAAATGTTCCACCTTTTACACTGGGGCTGAAGCAGAGGTTGACCTTTCCCAAAGATTGGGTTCCATATTTCTCATTCTGTGGYGTCTGTTTAACAAGTTCCGTCTTGGGCTCCGTCTGAACTCCATCCTTGGCTATCTTTTCCACAATATGTAAAACTAGCCTTGGCCACTGAATGTTATTAATCGCCCCCTTCCCTAAGAACAAGAAGGGTAACCCTAAAGTCCCTCCAAACTGTAACTTACTTCAAAGTAAACATCTTTGTCTAACATGGTGTCATCCTGGTGCTCTCTAATAATGGATGGATCTTTTTTGCTATGTTTTGGAAAGTTCTTTATGATTCCTTCAGAATGAACACTGCTGCTAAAAATGTTATTTAAGCAAACATGTAAAATATTCCTGTTCCTTTCTTTATACAGCTAACAGTCTCTAGTGAAATAGTGCACTATTTCACTCCTCAAACCTTTCTCTCAAAAGGTACTCAGCTGCGTACTGAAGAGTAGGGTCCCTGCTCTCTTTCTCACACACACAGATTGCATCTACCCATCTTTCGTCACCCGCCTCATCTTAACACATTCAGCCAGTGCAAAATTGCTGAGGAAATTCTCTTCAAACCCTGCGAAATGACGACCTGCGCTAATTGTCTGTGAGGTGACAACTGCTCTATCCAAATTTCTGCAAAACAGCTCAGCAAGTCTCGGCACATAACAAAGGCAAATATGACTGATTTCATTTTCATTTGAGAGTTCTTCTTGGAAGAGCTGGTTCAGGTATACCCAACAAGGCATTTACAGAAACAGAGTAGCCAAAAATTATGTTTTTTGTATTTATACAAAACCTTCGCATCTAGCATCTCAAACTCTTCACAAGTCCTTCATTAATTAAGCCTCATGTTATCCTCTGAGGTAGAGAAACAGAGATTTGGCCATTTTATAGGTCAAGGGCTGAGGCAGAATTACATGAGACGAATTGGCCAAGATCCCACAGCAAACATGTGGCAAAACAGGAAAATCAAATGGCTTCAATTGCAAGACTCTTCACGCTGTTCACACGAAGAGCTGGGGTACTTTTCTTTATCCTTTCCTCCTGAATGGTCTTAATTTTTAAACACGACAACTGTCGTTCCCAGTCAGAGGGAGCAATGCACCATCCGTGAAGCAGCTCTTAGAAGCTTCTTTAGAGGAAGAAATTGCAAGAACAGTACTTCAGAGCAATGCAGAAGAGGGGATTTAGGGTTGTTAATCTGATACTTGCTCTGATTTTATCAGCACAGTCCAGGTTTGGAAAGCTCAGATAAGCTAAAATTGGTAACTTCAACATTTTTGTGACTTTATGTCATCATCCATAATGCTACCAGATAGCAAAACGTTATATGCGATGACATAACACCTGGAGAAAGCATTATGCATATCAAAAGTCTGTGGATTTAGCCAATTCAGTAGAAGAGCTCCTGAGCATTTCTGAGCTTTTAGCCAGGCTCTATCAGCTCTGGTTATTACTTCAGTCCTTTTTCTGGCAAGCTACATAACACGCAGCAAATAATGTGGCTACGTTGTGTGTCCTACGCAAAAGCCACGCAAAGGTTTCAGAGCCTGGTGCGCAACGGGAAAGATTAGCAGGTCGCCGCCGCCTGCTACACCGTGACCTTGCGAAGGTAACCGAAGAGGAATAAAGAAATAAAAGAAAGAAAAGGAAAAAAAAAAAAAAAAAAGGACCAGACTGCCCGGCCTTTACAGACCTCTCCCTTTTGTGTAGAGACAGTTATAAAACGTGTGTCAGGGAAGCCCCAATACCACTGACGAGAGGCGGCGGAAGAAAAGTTGTCTCGCTCGCTGCGAGGAAAGCAGCACACCCACCAGAGACGCTCCAAGCCACGGCCTGTTGAGTCAGAAGTTTTAAATGACTCCTTAAATTCCCGATCTCGGGGGCCTTGCTGCTTAATAAAGACTCCGGGGCGTTGAGAAGCGCAGTATATTATTTCATTAAGTGCTTTTTGGGAGCAGGGGATTTAGAAGTAAAACCGCTGGCTTTGTGTGGCAAGGTTACGACCTTTGACAACTTTGGAGCTTATCTCTTTCATCTTCCCACTCCCCCGAGACCCTGAAACTTGCTGCGGAGCCGGAGCCGGTGAGCCGGGGCCGGGCTGCATCCACCCGGCGCTGTTGTGGGGCTATCGCCCCTCTCCCTCTCCCTCYCTCTCTCCTTCCCTCTCCTCCTTTCTCTCTCTCTCTTTCTCCCTCACTCTTCTTTTTTTTCCCTCCTAAACAAAACAGATCTGAACTGAGCCAAGGAAACAAAAATGTATTGTTCCTCGCAGATGGAAGCGAGTGTCGCCTAGGTAACCAGATTAATCTCCTTTTTCTCTCCCTTCCTCTCTTGTAGTGCAGTAATCGGTGGGCTCTTTTCACAAAAAAGCCAGCCTCAAAGCTGGGGCTCTAACTAGGTTCCTAATTAGCTGCAATTTACAATGAAGACAACATGATGAGATAATAGAAATTTGCAAAATAATGACATACCTCAGCAAAATATTCCTCCTCCTAAGAACCATTTTTATACAAAAACAATAAAGAGGGCCCTTCTAAAGCAAAGCTGGAAAATGGTGGTGTATTATGTGACACAGAACATTATTGTTCGCCTCTTGTTCCCCCAATCAACAGCTTATTGTTTGGCATCTTAAATAAAAATGACTCAAATACAGGCCACATAATGATCTCCATTGCGCTAATACACTGTATATACAGAGTAGTCAAAAATGTACCCAAGCCAAGGCCAGTGGGGCTGATAAAGTACCGGGGCCCGGAAAGGTGATTTACAATACAATGCAGCAAGTAGTATGACCGCTCTTAATCACACGCATCCTTCTGATTTCGGCGCAGGATCGCTCCGACATCAAAAAAGGGGCACCCGAACAGAGGGCGGCTAGTTAACGAAATAYGATGGATCGCACTTGTTTTCACGTGGTGGCGAGCTCGAGCGAAGCGGCCTCCGGACTGTTAGCCAACAGCGTTCCCTTGTGCGACTTCAAAGGCCGCCGCTCCCGGGGGCGCGGGAAGGGGAGCGCCGGCAGACGGCACGCGGGGAGGAGCTCCCAGAAGCTACAGGAGCCTTTAGCAGTAATCTCTACCTTATGTCCGAAAGGGGCGAGCCCGAAAAGTAACGGGCCGGGCGCTTCTCGGCACCGGTTTCAGGAGAAGGAGCGTCAGCACCTCCGCGCATTTCGGAGGAGCGCTACCGCCGACCTCTCCGCAGCTGAAACGGGGCGGTCTGCTGCCCGAGGACGAGCCCTCCCTGCAGACATGGGGAGCACGTCCCCACGCAGACCGGATGGAGAGGGAGAGGAGCAGGACAGCCTTGATCTCAGCAGAAATGGTTCATCAATAGCAACAGATTGTCCGAGACTGTCAAGAATACMGCAATAACAGAAGTTATTCCTGATTTATTTGTGGACTTGTCAGGGTGACTGTTACAGAGGCTGCTACAGCTGTGCATATGCAAGAACTACGGATCAATGGGCTGCCCCTGAAATAACTGCAGACTCAAGCCACTCTGGGCAGGGGAAGGAAAGGCATCATCACATACACCTCCAACCTGCTCTTTGGTGCCCGAGCATGGCAAGAAGCCTAACTCCTCCATAGAATAATTAAAAGGAATTAGAAATGTCTATTACAGAGAGAGCAAACCAACCATTGACAACTATTGAAAGGATATCTGGTTCTATCCGTACAGCAAGGCTCTGCAAAAGAGTTCACAAAGAGGTTTACCCATCCAAACAAGCATTATAAGAACAGTATCATATGCTCATCCAACATCTTTCATCTCTAAGGATCTCAAAACAGTTAAATTGTACATTAAATGTCTGMGAAAAAGCAGCCAAACACATTAATGGTGAATGAGAAGGGGTAAAAGAAGCAAGTTTTAGAAGAACTCCAAACATTCCTGTTGCAATGAGCACTGTCGTGAGGTTTTTAAACAGCGGACAAAATGGACTGGACATTGGGTTTTAAGATCTTATTCAAAACACGCAAGAAACACACGGGAGTACCACTCATTCTGAGACCCACTGGAAATATAATGTGACACCTTTAAACCAATGAGAGTAAACCTTTAAGCAATAATTAAAAAAGAAACACACTGAGATCTAGGACACACAGAACTGCATTCAAAATAGACTTTAATTCTGGAATTGTATCTGCTAAACAAACATACCCTGGCCTGCACACATTTCTAGGAAAAAAAGAACAAGGCGAACAAATGTGAAGTGTTTAGTCTTTAAATGGAAATAAAATAAAAAAGTGAATGATTGAGGGTCAGATTCTGATGTGCTTACTCATGCTTAATAGTATTCCCTCCATGCAAAGTCTGATTCAATAGCAGTACTTGGAGAATAAGAGGTTATTCAGCTAAGAGCATCAAAACTGGCCCTGAAAGACAAAATGATGCAAAAGGTGCCTGAATTGCCACTCAGGAAGCCCTGTTCCAACAAAATCTAACCAACAAATGCTGAGCACCTTCTTATCCTATTGACTTCTCCCTGCATGGGAGTTTGCAACCTACCAGGAGTATCCTGATAGACAGCATCAGAAAAAGAAAAAGGGCAGGAAAATCAAGAACAGGGCTACGAACCCAGTGCGAGGTGAATGCTGTGCTGACATGACTGAGCATGAAATGAAGTGGAGTTGTTAGTACTTATTTGCACCAGTTGAAAGCCAGACCTACAGATCTGTGTGTTAATTTGTTTTTGGTTCCAGATAGCATATATATTTCTACGGAAGTCTGAATATCTAAACTCTCCTTTCCAGGTTCATCTGAAAAAGCAGACTCAGTTTACAATCTAGGTTTCTAAACATAGAAATAAGCTTTCACCTGGAACATTTTCTCCTTAGAGCTTATATCCTACCTTTAATTAATCTATCTAGAGGTTTTATCATTGCATCTGCAGATAATCCTGCATGAAACAGCCACAGAATTCAGAAAAGCAAGGACAGTACTGCTCTTCTATGTATCCCACACCAGGATGGGAATGATAGTTCTGTAGCTGTACAGCCTTGTATGATTAACACTAACGTGACATTTTGTAGAGAAACATGAACTGCTCCATACAGGCACCTTCCCTCGCGTCGGCTCTTCGGATGAATGAAGTAACTCAGAAAGTTAATTTTCCACAATTACAGAGCTCTATTTGATATTGCAGGCTCACAGCACAAATTGAATTCAATGGGTTTTCTGTATATGGAACTATATATATATATATATATACATACACACACACACACACACACATATATAAAAGGAACTATTTGTGCAAGTAAATGTCACAGGGCTGGGTGCTAAGAGCATTTTCTCTTCCAGCACCTTGAGTGGTTGGCACAGATTGAGCTATATATACAGAGTGAACCTAACTGAGATCATCTACACATTCCCCTTGGAGTAGCACCTGCGTCTTAGTGGCTCTAAACTGTTCCAACAATAAAAATTTACAAATAGCTTTTGAAACTCAAACATATTTTAGTATGAACAAAATCTAGTGTGTGACACAACTGGCTTGCCTTTATTTTACTATCATTATTACTACTCTCAGGCTTTGCAGGGCTTCGCATCTCTAAACACATTTCTTTAGTATCTCTGATAGCCTTCGATTTTCCTGCATTTTCTACTTTGCATCATTAGCAATCAACAAGAAAAAAATATATAAACAAATGAGTTCAAACAGGATACAAGAAAATCCATGTAGCTAACTTAAGTTTAATGTTCTTCAAATCTTTTCCTTCTTCCTCTATCCTGCTCCCCCCCCCTTCCCCAGGGGAGGGAGGAGGAATGGTTTAAATCAATAACCAAAGGCTTCAATTTTACAAACCCTTAAGTCATTAGAGCTCTGAGTCCTCACTGCAACCATCATAATCTCCCCCACCCCAGCACGCACGCACACACACACACACACAACACACATATAAAAGAAATACTCCCAGCCTGGCATTAACAACTTCACTCAGTGCTCTTTACTTAAAGGAAGAAAACAATTAAGTGAAACCTTGAAGTAATCTCATTCTGCCTATTTAGCCTCTTCATCCCTCAATGTGTGGTTAGTAAGTGTTGCAATCAGGGGCTAAGGCCTGCTATCATTCGGCCTTAATTAAAAAAGACACAAGCAGTGGAGCTGTGAATTAGAAATGTAACAACGCACTACCCCTGATTAATTCGAGGCTCATGTTGGATTAATAACTCCAAACAAAGAACAAAAGGAAATTGTTATGCGAATTGCAGCCCTCCCAGGCCAGACAAAGGTCAAATCACAGGATTTCAATTTCATCCGGAGTCGCTTAATCAACTCCCTCGGAAGCAAGACCATATGCAGCCCTGAAAGCTGCCCATTGTAGTGGTGTTGTCACTGGACCTGAGAGACGGCACAGAGATAATCCCAACTATTCCCAATCTTTTCTCCCTTTTTGCTGTTTCTTTTTCCTTTTTCTTTCTCATTTTTCCCTTTCTTTTCTTTTTCTTTTTTAATACGACAAAAACCCCTCATTACATCTAATAATTAAGGAATAACTATCCGCCTGAAAGCAGCTTCTGTGGCTGCTGCCCACGGAAGCACCCAGGAYCTCCCCGTCCCTGAGCTGCAGGGGCAGCTCCTCCTTTTGAGGGGGGTCTCCTTGGACAGCAGAAGCCACGTATTGCTGAGGTGCTGAGGCATCACGCAGCCACTAGTAAGAAATAGGACTTGGAGAGGTGTGGGGAGCGCACATTCAGTGCACTGCCACCCATCTTAATACAGACGTCCTGAGGGTAAGTTAGCTGGGGAGGAAGGCTATTACGATCCTGAAGATCTATCTCTGGCTGATTTTAAGCCACAGGGAATAGAGTTACTTATTCTCTTGCTGTTCACCCTCAACAAAATGATGATGACGCAAAGGAGCCCTCAGTTTTGATGGTCTAAAACATGTTGCCTCTCTAGTGAGCAGACACAGAGCATATCCCCGACTCCAACCAAACATGACTTCTCAAGTAACTAGAAYGGGACAACTCCACATAACTTATGCTATATAAAGAATAAGGAGAGGCGACGTCTGCCTAGGAAGCCGGCACAGCACCCCAAAGAGCAAGTGTAAAAGCTTATACAGATTGAAAAGGAGCTGGCGAGGAGGCTTCAGTGTCAGAATCTGATGCACGGAGTTCATTACAGCCTTCATTCCCTTCCTGAAGGGTTCTGCCAGTCACACCAGTAAAACCAGCCTGCCACGCAGCTGTCTGCAGCTGGCCCTAGCATGAATGGGGCAGGTAGCAGCTCTCATGGCCAAATTCCTACTGTCCAACCACAGCAATTCAAAGAGCACATTGGCATTTCTCAGGTTTCTTTCTTCTGTAACYGCAGCGTAGCTCAGGACCAAAGCATACCTGATTCTACACATCATTCCCAGGATGGGGCCAAAAGCCAACTCCACCTATTGCCTTGACGTAGATCTCTTATTCACCTCGGACAAACTTCTGATTTTCACGGAAATGAGACACGAAGATTTAAGAAACTGTTCTGGTTTATTCTTGGATGTGCTTCTGCCTTTCTGACTGAGGGTACGTTAGTTTGAAGTCTCAAATTCTGGTCCCAGTAGTATTCTACACATACATTCATTACTATAGATAGGATTGCTGATACAAGTAGCGCAGTACTCTGATGTGACTATGAGAAGAGAGAGCTGTTAGGGACCAAGCAAACTATCAAAAACTTGATTCCTAGGTCTATGCTGGTAGTTTCAAAACCTAAAACAACCAATGAATAAGGCTTAGGATTCACATATTCTAATGCTCTGAGAAATTTAGGTTCACATTCTTTGGAAGCACCTTACCTATATAAGGGCCTGGAATAAAATTCCAGATCACCTGGTTTCCTCAAAAGAAGATCCCGTTTTGACTTTCAGTTTGGGATCATCTCCACTCAGTTCTGTCACAAACCACACTTGGTCTTTTTTCCAAGGGGCTGCTTACATATCTGCTGCCACTGAGTTAGCTGCTGATGGGGGAAGAAGTGGTTTGTGAACTGCCCCAGTTCTGAAACACTTTCTCACTCATAAGTATATGCCAGCTTCCAGTAATAACCCAGTAATCACTATTCAACTTCTCTGATGCTTTTCTTTTCAATATCTATTCACTTTTGCTTTACACATTGATTTCTTAGTATGCAACTAAAAATTAAGATGAAATACCTACTGTGCCATGGAAATGGAGAGTCACATACTCAGAAACCCTTCTGCCTGTATAACACTGACTCATTAAATCCAAATTACATGGAATGCAAATTCTGTTAGGCATAAATCCCTCAAACATTCCACCAGCTCCAAAAGGTATGCATAATTTTTGAAATCTGCTAGTATTACAAGCTCAGATAACAAATGATTTTACATGCATTACCAGTTATTGCAGATACTTCACTCTTCAGTACAAAAACAAGATGTAAACTTTAAATGTGAAGCTCCAAAACTTTAGCCCACTTACTGGTCTGTAAAAGATAGTAACCTGTGTAGGGAGAAAAGTATTGTCCTTTTCCACTATTTCTATTATAAGACTGCAAGTTCTGTTGTGCAGTTCTCTTGCTCATCAGACTCCTCCTTCTTACCTGCCTCTGATGGTTGGGAATGGTACATGGACAAATGTGATGCAAAAACTGATGAGTAAAGAAAAAAAAGCTAATATCAACAAAGTTCACTGCAGTGACCGAATACATTCAATACTTCTGTGATACAAACAAGACACTTAAGACGACTTTTCTTGCACTTTCCACAGTACAACACAAGGAAAGGTTAGCTACTGTTGCATCTGATCCACCCCCAAATTGAATGCCAGGGCAAGTCAGATAGCCATCAGCACCTGTAATTTTCATCAGGCAGAAACTAGCTACAAATTTGCTGAGGAGGGAGAGGAAAAGAACTGATTTAAATAGTTGCTGACCCAGCCAGCCAGTACCACCAAGTTTGGCATGTGCATCCTGGGTCTGAAAATCCACCCTGACCTCTTTCATAGCTCCCAAACATGCTCCTGAGAATAAAAAAATTCTAGTAACTAACTCTYAGCTGGGATAAGGGTAGCCTAAGATCTTCCCCATACAACTTCTAGCATGTCTCCATCTCTGACACAACTATCCTGAGGCATTTAGGCATAGRGGCAGGCCCCAGCAAATTGCCTTGTATTTCTACACAATCATCCAAACTGCAGGTGGATTAGAGCCCATCCCGTTTGCTTGGCTTCTCTCAGCCACCTCCACAGATAGAAAGGGCCAACAAAGCTTTAACAATCCCAAAGCACCAACAGCAGGCAAACATTTAAAGCTGCCCTCAGACAACTGGATTTGCTTTCTTCTTCTCAGTACTCATCTCACAGATGTGTTCTCATTTCTTTAAGAAGAAAAAAAAAGAAAATTTGCCTGATTTTACTTGACATTTTTTCCAATAGTCCCCCTTCACTTTGAAGCCACCTCATTCTCTTCCCTTCCACTCAACTGAGCTGCAGTGAGAGTTACTCTTTCCTCTGCAGCTCCAACCACGTGGGCAGTAGCTTTTGCAGTGCTCTTCCTCATTGACCCTTCAGTTCTTCTCAAATCACAGATAAGAAACAACATTTTCTAATCTTGCTAGAAATTAGGAACCCTTTTTACTTCTATTACAATATTACCTACCTCTATATTCTTAAAGAATCTGCCTGGGAAAAAAAAAAAAAAAAAAAAAAAAAAAAAAAAAAAAAAAAGGAAAAATATGGTAGCTTGCTGCCAGATTCCTAGTGAGCATTATGGTTTTTCAAGTGAGTAGCCAACATACTCCAAAACTGTATTATAAACATGTAGCTCTGTCATAGGATTAAATATGATGGGGCACCTACAGAAGACACCTCAGGCCCATTTGCCTCTCTCCRAAAAAAAAAACCCAACCCAACCAAGCAAATATAATGTGGGTGCATTCACAGTTGCTGCTTATTCACCTTAGCAAAATGCCCCTTAGTAAAGAAAGATAAAATCAGAATGCAGTGAATTATGTTTCACTGCTCAACCATTTTTCCAGGGAAGTCTAGTATCTTTGTTTAAGCTAAACCTCAAAGAATTGCATACCGTTTTGGTGAGCTGTTTGGCACCTGCCGGGTCCTGTCACGGAGGTGGCTGCCTTTCAGTACAGGCTGGAGGGCAGCAGAGGCAACCTTTATTCCCATAGGCAGTTTAATATACATAATTAGTCCCACTGATATTGATAGGAAAACATGTACTGTAGAAAGTAGTACAGGAGAACATTTACCTTTCTGCAGTAAAACCATACAACGAATCTATCCAAGCTAAGCACACTAGAAGCTGCTTATGAAAAAAGCCCAAACAATAACTGATAACACAACTGAAGAGATCCCTTACTCTTAGTTAATGGAAAAACTGGAGTAATGCCCAATATTTTTGTTTGGCTAATATGACTACAGGCTTTTTTTTTTTTTTTTTTTTTTTTTTTAAGAGAATAATTGAGAAAATGAGAAGACATAAGATAAACAAGAAAAATTTGAGATAAAAACTTTTCCTGCTTAAAAGAATCAAAATGCAGCAAAACAGAAGTTATTAGGAAAATATCTCAGTTCTGGCAAAATTTTCCTGAGAGATAAGAGACACAGAGAGGAGAATTCAACAGCAGCTAGAAGCTGGACTTCTAAATCAGGCAGAATAGAAATGTAACGTGTCTCTACCACATCACCATGGAGTACTCTAGTTCCTGGGTTCTTTTGAGAATTTTCACAATTTTTTTGAAAGATCTTGTCTTCATCCCAAGACCTAAAAATATTTCATAAAACAAATTGTTGGTTTCAGGCCAGCTTTAAGAGTAAGTACATAGGATGGCCAATTACTGCTATAAATCCAGAAATGCAATAAGGTTTTTCTTTTAAGGGCATTAAATGCAACTTCCTTGTTAAAAAATGTAATACTTTCACAGGCTGATCAGGAATCTTAACTAACTCTTCATTCCTACGTCGGGAAATTACATAGAGCAATAAGGCAAGGAGTCCACTAACGTTACTTAGAAAGAAAGGATCTGGATGGAGGTTCCAGGGGCTTGACGGAAGTGGATCCCATTTAGCCTCACTTCACCTTTGCTTTCCCCCCCCCCTTGCTTTGGAAATCTGTCTCCTTTGCTGCGATGCATTGCACTGAGAGGTATTGTGCAAGCGACTCGTGGTTGCGCAGCTCAGCAACATTAGCACCGACAAAAGCCAAAACATACAATTTGGGATATTTGCTTGCTGACTAAACACATTTTCTTACATCTTTCTCTGCTCGGAGGGTAAATTGTTAGTTGCAAAGCTGGATGAGTGCTTCCATGAGCTGGTAGCAGATTATTGGTACAGTGTGATAATTAAGGGATCTTAGTTCTCAAGCAATGCTGATAAAACAGAAATCCCTCTCCCTTTTTTCTGGATTACCTTTAGAACTGAAATCAGAGCACACTAAATGAATAATAATTTGCACCTTCTGTGAATGATAGAAGATTGAATCAAATTTTAACTAGACTCTATTTGTAAATCCCTCAGGATGACACAATTACTATTCAACACATACCTTAATTAGCTGTACACATCTATTTCATAGTATTTAACAGGTTTAAAACAGCTTTTATTGTCTGTTGAATGAATGTTCCTTTCTTATTAAAAAGAAAATAATCCTAAATTCCTCAACTGTAAGAAATTTGTTTACAGAAGTCAGGAAATGCCCCACGAATTACTGTCCTTATAGTCAAATTTTTCTTTTTTTAAAGCAACTTTAATTTTGTTTTCACTATTGGTACAGTTGACAGTGCACTGATGTAAGCTTTTGTTGTTGCTGGGKTTTTTTTTTTATTTCTGACAAAAATGATCTCAATTGCATGTATATTGAGTTGTCTGGGGGAAACAACCTCTCAAACACTCAAAAGTTTTGCACATAATTTGGACGAATTCAAGCCAAGTTGGGGCACAATTTCTTCTTCTGGTTGGGGTTACAGCATGACATTACTAGTACTAGTGATCCTGCAGCAGCTCTGCTCATCACGCATCAGAACCAGGGACTGAAAAATTACCCTTCGAGATCCTGACTCTTTTTACGGGTAAAACCGGATAGCTGCTCACACGCAGAGGCCGTTCTTAAAACTACTCTGCAGAGAAGCAGCGCTCAGCGCCGGTGGCACAAGCTGCYGCAGCAGACGCGGGGTATCCCTGCCACGAGGTCGGGCTTCCAGCTGAAGCGCAGGCTGGACCAGCCCCGGACGCTCTCCTGCTTCAGCTTGCTGACAACGGCAGCCAGCAACAATTGTGTGTACATGCGTGCTTGTATGCAGCGTGTTTTCATTACTTTGTCAAACTACTCCAAGTGAGTCTGAAACGTTTGCTTAAGTACTCAYTTTATTCTTTGTGCGACTTACTTTTTGTGCTCTTTAAATTTTTAAACTTTAAATGAAGGGCTATCAGCTCATCACCACTCGCTCTTCCAGGGGCCAAACCCAAGTGAAGCTGCGTGACACATGCAGAAATAAGGGAGGCTACACCTACATGACAAGACGTCTCCAGCCACGGTCAGGGAATGCTGCCACGAGCCGGCACCTCCAAGCACGCTGAATGGAAAAGACTGYGTGAGATGATGCACAGCGTCCTGGCATGGAAGGAGAAACCCCTTGGTCTGAAGAATATTTTAGGTTCCACCAGTCCCAACCACTCAAAAATCATCACAGAAGTACTTCAAGTCATCAAATTTCCCATAAATAGTGATGTTAAAATACAAAACTACAAAGCATAGCTAAATTCCTTCCAAAAGCAGCTAAGGTCCTTCTTTTTTAACTTTCTACAACTCTTTCGGGGTGCCCTCATGTCACATCCTCAAGCTTTTCTCTGCAATTCATTGGAGGAAAAATTTACTTTTACGGAAGTGGAGGCTGAGATTTTCACATATTAACGTAATYGCAGAATGGGGCCTTACGAGACACATCAGGTATTGCAAGCTTTGCGATAAACTGCAGGCACAGTTTTCTGCACTAATCCTTTTCATCACTGAAACAGAAGCAGGTAAAAGAAAATAAAAATAAATTTATGTAGTTGAGAATTCCTCTTACTTGACAGTTATGTTTCTTCCAATATATATGATTTTCATCATATACACCGGAATAGATGCCTAATCATTACAAGATACAGATACAGATGCCCAATCATTAAAAAGATAAGGTTCTTAAATRTATCAATTCTTAAATATATCAATCTGACCCTACATCCTCCTCAGCAGATATGGAATTGGAGAAGAACAAATGGAGAAGGAAAAAGCTTCTCTTCATGCCTAGATGCTTTACACCTCMCCAGCAGCTTCCCTGGCATCGAAGTGCGGAGTATCAGCCCAGTCCTTACTCTGGTCTCAGCTGTAGTAGTGTTCCCTGCAAGAGACAGGTACTTGGGTCCCAAACCTCTCCAGGAACTTCATAGGCCAGCACCAACCTCTCTAAATCTGCACTAACTCCTGGAAACTCATCGGAAGTCGGTGCAGGCAGGGAGCGAGGAGCGGTTCGGCTCCCTTGGCGCGAGCCTGCGCACAAAACCGCCCGCAACCGCTGGTGCCGGCGGCTGCCCCGAGCAGCCCCCGGGGCGCTCCCGGGCCACGCGCCGCAGGGAGCTCGTTTGGAGGTGACGAACGGTGGACCTCATGTCGCTGCGCTGCATCTAGCTGAAGTCACTACCCTGGAAAAGAGAAAAGCTRTCTGTGCTCTCCCCAGTAGACGCGCTCGTCCAGTTTTTCCTACGTTGCGATGAAACTTTCATGCCCGTCAACTCAGTCGCAGGCTTCGTACTGGAGTTACTGCMAAGCACAGAGAGCAAAAGAGCTGCCATACGTAATAACTGCACAGCATTAAAATAGTACTGGGTACTCTCTAACTGCACGGAGTACTCTTGGCATGTGTATCCAAAAAATAAATCCTATCGATTACTTATATATTGCACTGGAAAGAGAGGTAGCTGGAACTCAGTTGGCTACCTAGGGAAAACTACGGGAGGCCAAAGAAAGATTTACAATTCTTTTCCGCTTAAATGACTTCACCTGTGAAGAAACATGTACTTGGAGGGAGTACATTATAGAATATTGCGAGGGTGAAAAACAGTGGTACAGGCAGCAAAAGCATGCGATTTTGTGTGGCATAAAAAGGGCTCTCGTACCAATTCCTGCGGATTACTCACTACTCGTGGTCCTTAAATGAATCCTACTGCCTTACAATATTCATGCTATACTATTTGCATCCCGGTATTCACAGCAAGGCATCTAGGAAACCTGGTATGAATATTTTCACGTTTGGCTGATTAGTTTTGCACCTGAATAAAAGTATTTGCCTTGCTGCCTGGAACATTGACTTCAGTGTGGAAATGCATGAAAACCAGGAAGTATATCTGATCACTCTGGTTTCCATCTCCRAGTTAATAAATTTTAAATTAATTTATATTAATTAAAGTTGACATTAGTAATAAGAAGAAAGTCTTAAAAATACATTCAGTGTATCAAATTTCCAAAAGCACTTTTGCTTAAGTCCTACTGCAACCCCATGTAACTAAAATCCTGTTGACCTGATAGCACAGGCACCTGAGCCATATATAGCCAATCAAAATTTTATGTAAAATCTCTATGGAATATATTACAACAAAAATCAGGTAAGATAATATCTGTTGTGTAGGGCTGTGATTTCACCATGAACACAACTACATATATTTGGGAAATATATTCTGTGGGTAACACTAGAAAAAAAATGCATATATATCTCCAAATGAAAGAAAAATTGACAAAAATGTCAAAATTGAAGGGCTGGTTTTCTAATCATGAATTATTTTAAGTGGAGACAGTGTCTCTACATACTGCATGTTGGCACGAGCACAGTTCAAACAGAGCATTCTTGTGTAAATAATGTGTGATAGCTTCACACAAATTGCAAATATGGCACTTAATATTATTAAAGAGAACAACTGATGGAATTGTAGCTACAGCAAAATTAATAYGGTAAATAATTAGTTTTATTAAATTTGCTTTTTCTAGGGCCTTTCAGGCAGTTAATAAAGATACTTTAAGGAAGCCATATTCTGTATATGTTATGTTATGTATATGTTATATATTCTGCATATGTTATATATAGTCTGTATATGTTACATATTCTGTATATGTTATATGTTATATATATTCTGTATATGTTAGTTATGTTTATCTAACCAGGTTCAATAGAGTAGGAGACACTACAATCCTATAGTAGGAAAGATGGATACACCTAATAAGCAGTTTGGCTTTGTTACCTCCTTCAAGGGAATCTGAGAAGAATTCTTGCACTGCGATTAATTTGGACCTGGAATAGCAGGATCTTTGCATGGAGAAGTCAGTCCAACATTCAAGAAAGAATGTAGCAGATTAATTCTTACCAGCCATTTGTACCAAGCATTTGAGCTGACAAGGATCATCCCGCTGCTAAAAAGTTTTTTTTTTTTTTTTTTTTTTTTTTTAAGTGGGAGATGCCATGCAGCGCAAAAAAGTGAACTGGCA
Organism: Rhea americana; assembly: GCF_003343005.1. Lineage (NCBI taxonomy): Eukaryota > Metazoa > Chordata > Aves > Rheiformes > Rheidae > Rhea > Rhea americana. The sequence goes on from NW_028187088.1 coordinate 1,462,330, forward strand.
TGTTTGGCACTTGGTAGGCAGAATTATATTAAAAAAAAAAAGACCCTAACTCCCAAAGTACAGCAGATTTGTGGCATGATTAGCTTATATTCACCCAAACCATYTTCTGTGCAATCTATGGCCYCTGCTTACATACAACCTATTTTCTATTTATGCGACATCTGCTCCACTTTGAGATTGCAAGCAAGAACATTTCCAGGCTCCATAGCAGGACGAGATTACAGATTGGCAGACTGAGCTGGATAAAATAAGGTCGGAGCCACAAGATTTATGCTCAACCGAGACTATTTAAGATTCTAAAAATGTCATTGTTTCACTTTAATATAATGTTTTTTCATGTTTCTACCTTCTTGCAGTTTTGGGAAGGAAGGGAAACAGAGCGCTTGATTAGTCAAAGTTCAACTAGTGCTGTTCTCTCACATGACCAAAGCGATAAATCTCGTGAATATCATGTGTGGTGCCGTAATTAAAGTTTCAGTCTTGCTTATTCAGAACTTGGAGAATCATTTAAGCTTTCTCACCCAACCATTTTAAAGACCTTTATCAGCAGAAAGAAGCAGCAGGATGTCCCAGCACAGATGATGCTAGTGAGAAAAAAACACTTCCTAGCGGGAATGTTTCAGGGCGCGAGAGGAGAAAGAAGCGGCAGTGCTGCCAAACCAGGAGGGACAGGAGGGGACATCCCTGCAGCCCCACGCTCTCCTGGATATTACAGGTCCAGAGGAAAAGGAAGCGAGCTCGTCTAAGGAGCACTTAGTAACGTTTGTGGTATGTCTGCAGGAAAATGAATGCTGGCTCCTGTGAAAATCATCTCCGTGAGCAGCAAGACCACAGTTTGGTCTGTAGCAGCAACAGCTGCTATGCAAGATTTTTGTTTTAAATAGCAACACGCGGAAGGCCAGAAAGGCATCCGACCAAGATGCCAACCTCAGGACATGACCACAGAGCTCTTCTTATCTTTTTGTTGGACTTGGCTTCACTGTTCATGGCTTGCATGCACTAGCAAAGTAAATGTGGACTAAGGAGATGCTGCTTCTCCTTGAAATAACAGTTCAAGAGCTCTGTCAAAACTCTGCAAGCCCACAAGCTCACCAGAAAATCAACTCAAGTCCATGAGCTAGCGTGAAAGGTAGGGGCTTACCAGTTTGATTAGCCAAATAGTTTCAGCTGGGTTCAGTGGAAGAATAGCTCACTGATAGC
>NW_028187088.1:1464939-1477200 GCF_003343005.1 Rhea americana
GGAGAAAGGCAGGGAGGGAGGAACAAAAGGGGTTTTAATCACGGTTCGGATTAAAGAGTTGTATAACAATTGCTCTCCCTCCGGGCACAAACACTGTACACGCTCACTGTAAATGATCAGCATTTAAAGAAACAAAGTGCACCACGAAGCATTTAGCACAGAGACAGCTGCATATACGCGTTAGCACTTTATCAATCAAATAAAGTGCATCGCTCTYGCTTGCGACAGGAGCAGAGGGCACCGCGCACTCACGCAGGGCCGACCGGCAAAGCCCGGCGGGAACGCGGCTGCTCCCCTTTCCACATACATAAACCTCACAAAAAATGAACAAGCAACCAAGCCCGTCCCCCAAACCACCATACCATCAGACTCTTTCCAGTTTGACTCCCTCTTAATTTTGATCGCCTCTTTTCGGGCCAAAATAATAATAATAATAAAATCTGCCTCACTTCCACACACTCTTGTTTTCATCTGCATCGACCGGGGAGTTCAGGAAAGCCACTGCACTCCTAATGGTATTTTTGTATAAAACACATACTTTACACTTCGAAAAAAGGCTAATTTTACTGGTAATGAACACCAGCAATAACTTAACGAGTCACCGCAGCACACGCTTCAAGGAGGAGCTGGTGCTAATGCGCGAATAATTACGGACACAATTAAGCGCCCAGCGCTGGGGCCCGTTAAACCGCTGCTGCCGCGTGAGGCCTCCTTAATGGCTCTGCAGCGTTGGGCCACGACCCTAAAAAGGTTTTAAAGGCGGCGGAGAGCCCCTCTCCGCTCCCRCGAGGGATGCTCGGGTCTAAAGCCCGCGGGGCGCTGGTGCACGCGGGGCCATGCCTTCAGCCGGCGTTAGAGGACCGCTTCTCCTCGTCTCCACTCTCCGGCGCGTGCGGACGTAGCGATGGTCCAGTGAAGCTCAAGGGCAGCCCCGGACCCCTCCAAGCGTCCCTTGCTTATCTCGGGCAAGTTCAGCAGAACCGCTGGGGACAGGCACGAGGCAACGTTACCACTGGAGAAGCCATAGGAAAAAACAAAAAAAAAAAGCTCACCTCTGGTGAGCAGCTCCTTGCTGCGCTGGAAGGGCRTCCCCACCCTCCGAACGGACGGGGCTGCCTCTTTAAACGGAAACGCTGTGCCAAGAGGCCTCATCAGTTAGCCTGAAACACACGCACACACACCAAAATTGACCTTTCTTCTGTCGTCCTGAACTCCCACTGACCTTCCCCAAGCAATTCCAGCGTAGGTCAATTAGATAGCTGGACAGATAGACAGATGGGCAGACAGACAGATCATAATATTTTATGTTAATGTCTGCTAAGACCCGAGTACCGAATCTACAGTGCTATCACTAAAGGGGTCCTCAGACCAGGGATGGTAATAGTGCTTTAGACTTTGTAACTCAGTGGTTGTAGGCTGCCTGTAAAGCAGCTCTCACATCTGAGTGATGCTGCCTGCAAAAGGAGAAAGGATTAACCCCGCCTGATAGCGTAACCTTTTGGGCCCTTCAGATGCAAGAACATCATTAATATAGGAGGAGGCAGCAASAAAAATGACAACAAGGAAATTCACAATTAAGTAAGTTATAATGAAATTTTGTAYGCAATTATCCTGTGAAACAGACTGTACGGTAAACAACCAGCCAATGACTAAAGCATGGGAGACCCCTGTGCTTCAGAGTTACTCCAGTAGGCAGTGGTGGGACACGACATCGCCAAGAGGAAGGACAGACTGCCGGGACAGAGGATGTTCACAGTGGGCACTAAGAGAGTCCTTCCTCCTTCAGCCATCGTCTTCCTGTGTGGCCTTAGTAAATCACTTGATCGCTCTACGAAATGCAAATAAAGACACTTCCTTCCTTAGGACAGTCTTCAAAAGGTCCTGTCAGGCCTTCCACTTTAAAATAGGGTGCTGTTCTGTACATAAGCAACAAGAACACCTGACCGAGCTGATAAGTGTCCACCACTGATGGACATCAAATTCCTTCTGTGGATTTGGTACCGATTTAACAATGGTCACAAAAGAAGTCTGTGCCTGAGTCAGAAACAAACTTAAACCTCCTTAGCACCTAGTCAGGAGAGGGCTACAAATTTTCTCCCTATCCAAAGAGGTCCTACAAATCACTGAACAGCAGCAATGCAATGCATCTTCAAAGGTATTCCAGTTTTTCCAAAAAAGCTGCATGAGCTATTTGAGAAAAAGAGTCTGTTTTTCAGTTCAAACACCAAAAGTTAACAGGTAATGAAGCTGTAGTGGGCTTTGGCTTTTTTGAAGTAGTCATTCCCCAGTGAGTTTCAAAAAAAGCTACCTCATACCAGTTTGGTGGTACAAGACCCCGCTTCATAAACCACTCCTGACCTCTCGCCCCAACTCACCRCAGAAGACAGGGGCTCTTACAAGAGCAGCCCTGCAAACCAAGCTTGAAAGTGTTTGTGTATCTGTATCAGGGCAGGATTTCACCACAGCCCTCTGGTGTTGCAGGGGGACCAGACCCAGCTGCTGAGATCCAGCCCTGGGTAACTTCCAGGCTGCCCTCTCTTTTCTGTAACAAATCAAATGCGCGACAAAATATTTCCACATCCCATGAGTATGTTGACACAATTGGGACTTCAACCCCAATTTTGCTTTGTGTTTTTCAAATGGCTTTGTTTATCTTAAGATAAAGCACATTTACTTTACCAATATGCTTAGGGCCTGATCCAGGGGCCAGTTGTGTCAGGAAAGTGGAGTCATGGAATATACTGGGCAGTGGGTCATGCGAGGACGGGGACCCTCCTGAGAGGTGTTGAACTTTGCCTCAGCTGCAACAGGAGTTAGAGAACCCTAAGACACTTGCAGAATTAGTCCCCTATAAAAAGGGAGAGATGATGAATTTTTTTATTACTTGCAGCACTAAATGAATTTTTTAAAGTCAGCTGGTGTGAAAACTGCAGGGAAAATGAATCAAACTTTAAGCTGTTGGTCATAGGTTTTTAAAAAGTGAAACAGAAAAAACAGACATTGTGTTTGCATTCTATTTCTGGGCCTTTTAAGCTGTAACAGCATGAGTGGTATTTGCATCAGGAGATACCATATATCATTGCAAGCAACATATGCATAGATGGAAAAAAGATGACGGCAGCAGCAGGTTCAGTGAAATCTCAGGATCTCTCTGTGATAGGGACCTGCTAAAGGTTTGGTTTTATTTAGCGTAGCTTAAAATGTCATTGGCATATGTGTTTCTCAATTAACACTCATTTAATACACTCCAGAAGTGTTCTATTCTGAGAATAGTCTTCGGAGTTTACAAAGCAGCTAACCTGACATTTCAGTACAGGATATCCAGCCCCATTTACAATTGGKAAAGCACACTATGAAGTTTGTATTTTTTTCACTTTGGCATTGTGTAATGTTGCCTCTAATGATAAATACAAAAATCACAAAATTCTAGCAAACAGTGCTGTAGTATGGAAATTCTGAGTTGCTCCAACTTCTGTGAGTCACTCATATCCCCAGATGAAATTGTGCCTCTCTGCACCTGCAGAGATTCAGCAAGTGGATAGCTGATTTGCCGCCTTCTCACTGCCTCACCAAAGCTGTGCAATTTGCTAAACAACTTCTCAACTGATAAACTGCAACTCACCAATAGAATAGACAACATCAAAAAAAGAACTAAACAAGAAGTAGCCAACAATCCTGACAGCCCTGGGCTTTCTGTCAAAAGAGAAAGATTTACTGATGATGGCTTCCTAAATGATAAATACAGGTGTCCAACAGGATCCCCGAAACCAACTACTGAAAAGCTAAAGGGTTATTTATTAACCAAAAGGATGAATGAAAAATAGGACAGTAACATTTCACATGAACTTCACACAGACTATATGAATGTCTAGAATGTATTTAAAAAGAGCACCTGGCATTATTAATATTGATTTTGGAATGTACAAYTCATTAGATATAATGGGCCAAATTCAAGTCTGACGAAACTCTAGTTACTTTATAGCAGCTGTACTAGAGATTAATATATCTCTTCACATCTAGTGAAGTATTTATTCTGAAATCAATAACACCTGAGTGTACCTTCAAAAAATATTGGAAAAAAAGGTTAAAGTCAAGCATTTCAAAATTAGGAAACACTAGCATTCAGCTTGCCCATTAATTCTGTCCTGTGATGCGTCCATTCTCTGCACAGAGGAGGGAAAACCAGTCTGGTTTCTTGCAATTGAAAAGTGTATCACAGGGCATTCACACAAGAGGGCAGAAGTGTGATTGGAGGGACAACCTTAATCTGGCCTTAATTGTAAATGTTTGGCTTTGCAATTTGCTTTAAACATTGTTTTTGCATGAACTTTCCTCCTTTTCTAAAGAAAAAAGATAAAAACCAAATGTATTACATGCAACTGCTGAAGCTTTCCAAATCACTCCTCCCTGGCAAAGTTTAACCTCTGAACCTCTGCATGGAGAATGCTACTATTTGAGCATATTTGAATATACTTGTAGGTTATGAGCGGGCATCTGCAGAAAATTTTTCTCCAGAGAAAGGTACAGTCTGATCTGTGGCCAGGACAGCTCAGCTCTGTTTCTTTTCCTATCTATGTTTTTGGAGGAACTCGAGTAAATGTCTGTCTAGAGTGGGAAAGGAATGGGAAATTCAACGTCTGGGGAGGTGGTCTGGAGAATCCTTTTTCCCTCGTTCTGCTACAGTCACTCTGGCAATTTCCACCAGTTCCTACTGCAGTATCTACAGCAGGAGCTGATGCTGTTTGGTAGCAGCATGTGCTCAGCTCCTGGGAACATTCATTTTCCATTAATATTGTGACACACTGACAACATTTCACAGACATGAAAATGAAAATAAAAGCAAAATGGTGACTTTTAGGAGCTTGTACAACCACCAAAATTGAACCGAGTCTCATGAGACAACAAAGTTATACTTTTGTAATTTGAGAATTTTTTTCACTAATAAATATTAAAGCACGCTGAAGATACAGCAAACTAACRCTTTTCAGTTAAACAGAATGTAGTATCTGAAGCAGGGGACTACTACTTGTAATAAATAACTTGGATGTTCTTTCTTTGCAACAGCATACTYACCTACACACTCTCTGCAGCACRTGTGTGTGTGTGTATTTATATATACTCATATATGTAAACATGTCCTTGCATACACACAGTTAGTTGCAAAACAGCCTGAGCAATACTTGCCAGAGAATCTGGAGAATGCTAGAATATAAGAGGTTAATATTTTAACAGATGTCCCATACACATTCAGAATGAGAATTTAATCCCTAATTTGATCAGGAAGGCATTTCGACCTTGGCTATAGGGAACACAGAAATTCAGGATGATTATCCAAGATCTTTCCCGTTCTTTAAATCAGGAGAAATCTCGTGCTTCAGAGCTCCAGAAATGTTTCTGGTTATGTGTAAGACTAGATTCTGGCATGTTGTTCTGGCCCATGGAAAACTGAACTCAAATATAACTCACCCACTAAGCATCCAAGGGAGTACTCATACCAYCTCACTTCTGGCATCTAACTGGGCTGTGGATACAGTCAATGGAAGCCCCTAGCTTAGCTGCTGTGAATCACCCTCTGAAGAAGCCTGCCTCTCTGTATTGACTATACAGATGGCTTTGGCTCCTAATTTAGGTACCTAAAGTAGAGGAGGATAAATAGTATGATAATATTGCCCTAAGCCCTCACTGAAGAATAAAAACACACTTGCATGCAAGTCAGGCGTGAGCTAGCTCAAGCCCAAATGAGTAGGGTCTGAGATAAATTCAGGTTGTGGCTAAATATGGGACTAAATGAGAAAAGATCTAGATGCCCCCAGCTCTGGGAACCTAAGATCATATTCTAGATGAAAATTTCTCTGGCCTACCTCTAACCGGAGATCTGGATTTTTTTTTTCCTAGAAGGAGCTATAAACCTGAAGATTTCTTATATGTTTGTTCCAATGATACTGAAATGTTAACATACCCGTACATACTTTCAGAAGGTTCAACTATAATYACCGAATAATTTTATATTATAGTTCATGGAACCTGACAGAAGTACAGATACCATATCTAATATTGGTATATCACTCCCCTTTAAACAGTTATCTCCCTTCCTTCTCCTCCTTCAACTCCACAGCACATAGCAGTGGTGRACATAGTAGGCTACTACATATTGTCAAAGCTGCAAAGCAAATGCAGCCAGCACAACACAGTTGTCTTGATGAACCAGAGGAAGGGCATGCTTAAGTACAAGTTCTCYCCATCTGTGCTGTATTTGCAGCACTGGTTAACATAGCAAGGAGAGCTTTTACAAGTACCTTAGAAACAAGGATACCTGCAGGCTGCACACCATTTGTTCTGAAGACATGTTGTTCAAACACGGTGGTTYACTGGTTCAGTACATTGCTATCTGATACCCTGCTAGACAGCTCTGCTGCTGGAGTTTTCTGTAAGACCAGCCAAGCTTTCCTTCAGGATGTTCACTTCAGTGATGACCAAACCCTGCCCGTATGGGCAAGCCCACACGATAAACTGCAGTGTGAAGTTACTCCACGCTGCCCATCCTGTGTCAGCACCCTGTTTGGGTATCAGCGGTGCCTTCCCAGGGTGCCTGGACAGGAGGGAGCTCCCCTCACCCTTGGGGGAGTAAGCAGCATCCACCTGCAGCACACAGACGAGCTCTCCAGAAGACACTGGAGCACCAAAACTAGTGTGTTTCATAGTCTCATGTTGCTTATTCTTATTTCTAGCCTAAACTAATCCTGCTCCTGACAGCCCCTTCCTTTTATGTCTTTTCATGCCTTTTGGGGGGAGCTTTCATGATTTCTTATCTTTTTTTTTTTTTAACAGAAAAAAAGATGTGTAAGATGCCCTCCTCAAGTCAATGCTTAGCCAGCCTCCTAGGAGGAAAGCAAAAGGAGTCAGATCCTGCCAGTTCCCCTCTGTAACTGTTCGACTTGACTTAGCAGCAGTGTTTCCCCTCCACTCCTGAAAATGGAGTTGAAGGACAAATTTGGCTAGCGTGCTTCACAAATCTCCCTCTCCTTTATTGAATTCATCCAAACATATTTCATGACAGAAAATTTTGCCTCTCAAATACGCTGTCAAGACCTACTTCGAACTCTCAGATTTATAACAGAGGTATTCAAATATTATCGTTGTCCGTAATAAAACTGAATGTTCTTTGCTTCCTGTTTCTTCACCACAAAGGACCTTTCTTCACATCCTACAGTAACCGCATTTTCTCAACAGCCTCCTGTGAGGAACTTCATACAAAGCATTTCAGCACTTAAATAAATCATATCCACAGTTGTTCCCTGACCACTATTTTGCTAACTCTTCCTAAGAAGGAGGAAAAACAATCTAATTAGTTACTATTTGTACAGTACTTGGAAGATGAAAAGTGCTCCGTGTGTTTAAACATTATTACAATACCTGGTGTGCTGCCTTCAGCCCGCTCTCCCAAACTGATGGTGATCCACGACCAGCCCAGACGGGAACCATCTCCGAGTCCCAGCCGCTCCCCGCGCTTTCCAACTCGTCGGGATGCTGCTCAGATGCTGTCATGCTCCATACACCCTTCAATATCCTTTCTGCAGAGAAAATCCCCAAAGCTCCAACTCCTAAACTTGACAGCTTGGCTGCTTATCACAGACCTTTTTAAATAAATAAACACACGCTCAAACTCTTATTCTCTCAGGGACTGATCCTGATTTCCTTATTTGCATACGCACTAATAGTCACCACGTTTAACAGGGCTGGAGTAATATCCTGTTGTTGTGATAGCAGATTCACAGTCTAAAACTCAAATAATTTTGGAGTTTTCACCATTATGCAAACCAGCCTGGCAGTTATTAAAACCAAACCAAAGAAAAAACAGCAACAACTTCTAATCAGTGAGTCTCGCTTCCGGAAGGGAGTTTGGTAAAGCAAGAAGTCAGAATCTGCTCAGCTCTCCAACTTAAAACCCAAACCATGAATTGAATCAATTAATTAAAAAGACAATTACTGTCTTGTCCAGTAGCAGGAAATTCAGAGCCCACTTGCGCAGCACATGCAGCGGGTTTGGAAGCTGGCTGGGCCCCAYGTCGTGCGGTTTTTATTGTTGAGTAGCTGGTATTATTTCTCTTTCATCCGACGCTTTGCTTTTTGTTTTCTGTTTTTAAGTRAGGGTTGTGGTTGCTTCTAACCCATATGTCTCTAGTTTTGAGCCGCRTGGTTTGCCCCCTCTGTCTCTCATCATTGCTTTTGGCCCCGTTTCTTGACAGGAAATGCGAGATTTATTTTATCTGGCCTGAACTACATTGTTCCTTCCTGACTACTGGTGTTACTTCACTCCAAATAACACGACTCTGTGCTTGCTGCCTGCACAAGGTCAGAGCCTGAGGGTAATAGGCATAYTTAAGAGCAACGGGGAGAGAAGCGGATAGGGCTTGAGAGGAAGAAAAGAGAAGAAAAGGCAGAGGGGAGGGCAGAAATTTTTAAAAAAGTAAGCTGTGATGTAAAAAGTTTGGTTTGGAAGAGATTCCCCTTTTTCCTTCAGGCAGTAATAACCTAAACTGCTGTTACAGAGTAACTTTTTGGATGCTGATTCAAAAACAAGTTAGCTACTCTAATGTTATTGATTAAAGTAGAACATTGTCAAGTAATTTAGATTGCAAGGGAAGAAAACAGTTACCAAAACTGATACAAGATTTTCAGAGATGTTGCCGAAAATTTTTTAATCTTTCTATGCTGTGTATGAGAATGGTGCAGAATTGTGAAATACATCGACGTTTAAGAGGAAAGCAAGCTGAAAGCATGCAAACATATAAACGCTGAAAACCAAACGGTAGTTTCTAAATGAATTACATTTGAGTTCATCTGGTTGTAAAAGGTGGGACAGGGTGTGAGTGGGCGTTACAGCTCTGCTGACACTAAGGCACTCCAGCTAACCAAGCACACAACATCATACTGCAGCTGCCAAACTGCTTTTTGACTCATCAAAGAGCTAAAAAAAAAAGAGGAAAAAAAAAATCTCTCCCCATATACCTGACCTAAAATGAATCCAAAGCTACAAACAGCTATTCTCGAGCCAGCAGAGGATTGCACCTTGCCAGCATCCCAGCCGGCAGGCATTTACTCTGCGCATGGAATGCAACTACAGCATTCAACTCCATTGAAATAGGACTGAAACAAGATGTTCACAGCTTCCAATAGGCACTTTTGCCTAAAACACCCCCAAACCCAAACACTAGGTTAAGTGCTTTTCTATTTTTTTTAATGAATTCTTCATCTTAGTTGGATCAAGAATTTTGCTCTGTAAGCGATTTCTGGGGAAGTTATTCCCCACAGCATTTTTACCATGATGGTCCAAAAGGAACGCAAATCCCTGCCAAAAGCCCGCTGTCGCAAATTAGCTACTAACTACCAAGTCTATGGAGGCTCAAAAATCTTTGGATGACTAATGTAAGGCAAATCTCTGAAACTGTTGTGACTTTTTGCCAACGCCACTTGAAACAAGTCCTTCAAGATGGGGCTGGGGGACTGGGTGGAGAAGGGAAGGTTGACTCTTCAAACAACCCGCACCAGCATTAATAGGACTGCAAGCCAATAGCAAAAAGTGATTCCACCCTAACCTCTGGCAGACTTTTGCTGCCACAAACGCTAAGGGCATACAACTGGGTCAATATTGCACTCCTCAAACAAGCACTGTCTGGCTGTGCATGGTGCCGAGAGACAGCGCTCCAGTGCTTCTTATGTTCTGATCTGCACAAACAAGACTCCAAGCAGGCAAAGTCATGGACCTCCACCCTTTGAGATCTCGCATAACACTCCCACTAGCAGCCACCTTCCTTCGTCCCTCAGGGAAAAAGGGTTTCTGTAGCACCTGGAAGGTGATGTCTGGAGAGATGGTTCTTGCTCCTTGTCCCATAAACACAAGGAGAAGCTGTGCGCTGATTCAGGTATCTCATATACTTGGTCACAGCTCAAAAGAATGTCTGACAAATGTCAGAACTGGTAYGAGGAAGAGGATGGGACCAGTTGGCTGCCAGTGGGGAGGATCGAGGCCTCCCCTTTCGGGAGCTGGGAGCTGTTATAATGGCTCAGCTGCATGTTGAACCATACCCTTACATAATGAGCTGGGTAGCGCAGAGATGGTCCTGTGCTGTTTGGGAATAACAGCTAATTAAGTAGGGTCCAAATTTCTACTTGTGGTGCCAGAGTATTATTTTATTGCAGCAAATGACATTAGCAGCAGCTTGATTTCCTGAAGATTCTCTCCTTTTCTGCACTATTCTTGCCCAAAATTGCTCATCCTCGTGCAATGGTGAGTCTCTGGGCGTCCTGGCTTAAAAACAAAGAATCAAGCCTTATGGCCTAGTTCTGTTTCCGTTTCACTGAGGTCTGAAGACTGAAAAGTTTATCAAATTAGGATGGCCATTTTGTAAAAATGGAATTAAAATGGGATTAATGTTGGCAGGAGCTTTAAAATAGTGCAGCGAGGCAAATATGCACAGTGCAGCGCTCCTGAAGCTCACCCCCGCCCTTCCTAGAGGCAGAGACTAAAACCTGTGGGTTGTCTTCGGCAATGTTTTGTACCCTTCCGAGCCTATTTATTTCATTGCAATTAGGTTTTAGTGGTGTTTAACATTCCACAATTGCCCTACTTTACAGTCCCTTCATTTTCCTAGCTTAAAAAACAGCGATGTTGCAACACTGTAGTGTTTCTGTTGTGATTGTCATGATGGAAGCAGAGCCAATGCAATTTGCCCATGTTTTACTAACCACCATCTGGCAGGGATATGGTGACATGCGAATCTTCACAGGACTCTTGTTTTTCAACTATCTGCTGGACAACTAAGGAGATCACCAGGCTGCTGGGATGAATGCCAGATGGGAGGCAGGTATGTTTATGAGTTTAAGATTCTTATTTTCTTTCAGTGCTTTCACATGCTGTTCATGGAGTGGCAGGAAAAGTGGAAAGGGGGAGGAGGGGATGAGTCAGTGACTAGACTACAACTGTTCAAAATCACTTTGAAGTTCTGCAAAATGCCATTGTTTCGCAGTCCACCTCTTATTTGCCATTTCCTCCCTCGGCCCCAAGGTTGGGGTGAATTTTGGGGGTTCTTTTCAGTGCTTTGCCCAATGCCCCCACTCTTTGAAAGGTGAACTTGCTGCTGAGCATGCAAGCAGTATCCAGTCAAATGCTTGCATCTCTGCCGACTCCGTACAGGGGTGAGGGAAGGACAGTCATAGGCCGTCTCCCCGGTAATTTCAGGCAGCTGACACAGTCATAGCACAGTGATCTTGATCAGAAATCACACAAACACAGAGTTACAGTAGCTTTGTATTAGAAGGAAGGTGCTCTAAGATGGGAAGGGAGGCTTCACTCTCCTCCGTTGACTTCAGGGCTGCTACAACRGGAAAACTGTTGTCACAAAATCGAGATCGAGTCATTTGGATTATAAGTGCCTACATCACCTAAAAGATAACACTGACATCCAAACTACATAATTCCAACTTTACTTAAAATTTCTGAATTTCTTCACTTCTGAATGGTTAAAGTACAACTGAGACAGTGTTCAAAGGTAGGTCCCTGCTCCTCAAGCGATGGACCTCGCAGCTAGATCATAAATCAACTTTGCCTGGAACTTGCTATGGTTTCAGCCATGCAACGCCTTTTACACCCTGCATCATGGGTGTCTTAAAGAGGAGCTGCAGCTCGCTGCTGCCAGTCGCAGTCGGGAGATGGTGGGCAGCACCTGGCAGGTTCACCACCGCCAGAGCCAACGCTGTCTCCTGTTGACATCTCGGAAAGAAGTAGGAGCTTCAGTAAATTCATCTAACAGACTCCAGTATAAATTAATTCAGGGACTTTGCAGTAAATATTAAACCCTGTCACATCATGCATACCCATACCTAAWGTCTTACCCTGACCCACCTTCTCACAGCAGAGAGACACAGTCTCATTTCAGCCACTGTAACGACTAACATCTTTAATGCAGAGCTTTGGTAGCTGAAAACACAAGCTGCTTYAGCTCAAACTAAACAGCCGTGGCTCACCAGCTAGGCCTGGGAGATTCATATTCAGATCAAACGTAGGGGAGTAACTCTAGCACACACTCACCAGCCTGTTACATTAACACAACTATGTGCAATAAATCCTTATTACAGGAGGCTTCTCATAACGAAGATTTCTGATGAGGGGGCCGGCTTCAAAAAACCCTGTGTTGCATCAATTAAGCAAAATAAACAACTCCTCAAAATTCCTCCCTCTAATAATAAAAAAAAAAAAAAAAA
>NW_028187088.1:1477215-1539028 GCF_003343005.1 Rhea americana
AGTACAAACAAACAAAAGATCTTTCACCTGTCACACACCGGTTGGAAATCAACATGTGGTTACTGCTGAGGATACAGTCCTGCAACATATATAGCTTAAATCCATGCATACCTTTTTTTTTTCCCTCACCCTAGGAAGGGCAATTACTCTGGAAATTACATGCTCGATTATTAATTAAATATCTATAAATTCACACACTCACAGACAGTCTCTCAATAGGTCTTGGCATAAGGGAGCACACAGAAATCTGGCAACAGGCTGACAGTGGAAGAGGCTGCAGAACCTAGACATGCCCAAGCCTTCCTGACACAGGAACAGCTTCTCTTTCCTATGCCAGTGGTTCGCTTGGTGCCAGCTCCAATGCACACCCCCTTCCAGGAATGGCTCTCATCCATACTGGCAAACAAAATGATAGAGAAGAAAATATGAAATTACTCTTCAAAATGTAAGTGGAAGGATGAGCACTGAGCCAAGTGAGAAGTATCCAAATGYGAGATCCCACACTGCTACATGTCAGTTGGAAATATGACACACATACAGAAAGTCAAGCAAACAGGTTCGTCCATGAAGGGAAGCTAAAGGAGATCATTTGCATTTTGGATAATAAAATATTTAAAGCAGCGCTGCACAAATTATAAATAAAAACAGTAACTGCAGTCACCAAGAACGCAAGCACCCTATGTGGAAGCTGGCCAGCAAACCCCTTCATTAAATACAATATGATCAGAAGGAAATAGAAAAGTGGCTACAGACCTCTGAAGGCCAGCAGGTAATGCAAGCCAATTGGTTATTCAGTTCTAATTAAAGGATCCAATACTTATTTTGGACTACTCACAGAAGAAAAAGCAAGAGTTCAGGGTGAAGTAAAGTCTACTTTATTTAACAATCTGTGACTGATTATAAGGGAGCAGCAAGTTCCAGATGGGTGGGAGTGCTTACAAAAAACCTCTATTTTGCTACAACTTACAATCACTGCTTTTCGTTTCCATGCATTGCAACGTTGCCACTTAACACTACAAGAACAGCAGAACAAAGAAACRTGAATCCAACTTTGCACCAAAATTTGCGGACTAAACAGGACAGACTTTCCCACTCAACAGAAAATGCAGATCAGGATTCTAATTTTAGCACCTTATTCAAGACGATAGCTGATTTAGATTGTTCCTTGGTCCGAGCCTTAGCTCTTACCTAGCATTAAGATGACTGTTTAATTCTGTTGTGTAAATTATGCATGCTTTTTAGGGCAGGGATCACGCCTGCTTTTGTGCTGTAGAAAAATCACCATGTAGATAATAATTTAAAATAACATTCACTCCAGCTATTATTTAACTGTTTTTAAGAGCTACTATCATTTTGAAATGAACAATTGTTTTGCTTCTTAATTTCATCTTATTTATGTCCTTGTAAYCACTCAGATTCATTACTACTGTTGTGCAAATCATACCAAAGCACAGACATCTCAACAGTCTGCAAAAAACACACACACTCTTTGTGGTTATAATTGCAAGTTCGAAAAACTCTGCATTTTTGTTTTCAGAAAAGGCAACTCCCTCTAACGCTGCGATTCCCATCCTGCGCCTTTGCCCACCCCACACCTAATCCCCACCGTCTTGGCGCAGCAGTGGGAAAGCAGCAGGACCGCAGAGAATGGCCAAACTTAGCAGCCTTAGTTGATCCATATTCTCTGAAAAGAAAAAGAAAAGGTCTSTGTTTGCCTCCTTGCAGAGCTCCCAAGGAAGCTCTGCCAGGCAGAGTATGTGCATCAGGCTCGCCATCCTTTCRCTGCACAGCAGAGCTGGGTAAGATAACGTAATAAAATTTGCATCCACAAGCCTTTCCCTAGGCAGCTACTGTAAAAGGGTTAATGACTGATGTTTCCATTAAATATGACCTAGCTCTTAGTTTTGCAGGAGCCCAATATAATCCTTGTTTTGTGCCTATTTGCATGGACAAATGGAGTCACTCCATAACAAGTAACACACAACCCTCACTCTAACGAAAGGTCAATTCATTTTAAATGGACGCACACAGTATTATTTCTAGTTACAGGTAAAACAAACAAAACAGAGTAAAGCCTTCCTACACACCATGCTGCTATTTACTAAGAATTAAAAGCTCTGCATTCAGGGCCTAATGGACACCGACTGCATCTGTAGGCATCCGTGTGTACTTTGAACAGAAATCAATACTATCACCTCGCAGCTGCCAACCAGAACGATACTCAGCCTCTCTGAACTCTCCCATCCAAAACGACAACCATCTCAGCTCTAAACTTTCAAGGGCCAGTTATGGTCTCCTTTACTGGGAATTCATTATCTGGCAAGAACTGCAGCAACAATAAAAAGCTCTCAAAACCTATCTAGAGGAAGCTATTCTTTTATCTACTTATTTTTAAATCTCAACCTTAAATTTGTTCCCAACACAATAAGATTGAGGCTAGATGCCTCTAAGGATTGATTATAGGATGCAGATGACTTTGGTCAGCTCTTTGAACATCCTGAAGGTCAGAACAGACTGAAYGATGGGACATGAGCTGATAACTGTAACACAGAAGTGCGAGGAACGGAACTAACACTGCAAAAATCATTGTGATTAATAATAGTTGATCTGAACTCTGAAAATCTCTGCAGAGAGACCAAATAAAGAAAACAGTCTTACTGCTAGAGGGTGTTTCACCAAATCACGTTTGCGGTACTGCATGTGAAAAAGCATCTTTGAGAGAGACTATTTGGGGAAGATGCAATGAAAAGATACTGATACTGAACAGTACACAGTCTAATACTCCAGCTTATATTTAATAAATACGTTTTACTAGGACATTTTAACCTTCTCATTAATATCAGAATTAATTCTTATAGATCTAAAATACATATTGCTCAGAGGCTGAAATTACCGTAAGTCCCACATTCGTTAGTTATGGATGTTCAGAAACCTGCCGTTATGCTTTCTTTGATGGAAAAAATAGTTTTCACAAAATCAAATCGTTCTACAAAAAATTCTGATTGTGTCAAAATATTTTGATGAAATTATATATTCGGGGCAGGATTAACTCAATGTGAATCACGTCAGTATATTTAAATGACATGCCAGTGGCTATACCTGACAAAATTTATCCCAAGATACTTCTGCYGGCAACGGAAGTAATCACAGAGAAATTAGTGTAGAACTTACAGAGGGCAGGGAAGGTATGAGTAGAAAAGAACAAAAATAATACCTGGCTTAAAAGAAAYGAAAATCAGGGGAATTATAAATTTCAGCTTATCTTCAATTCCCAGAATATCTGAAACAAATTAAACTTTTTGTAAGTACATGGGCAGTAAAAAGGAGATTAATAACACTTACCTACACTGATCTATCAAGAAAATATCTTGCCAAATGAATCCCAGTTCTTTCTGTAACTTACAGTTCTTCGTAAAGCGCAGATATTGTAGCTGCCATATTTTGATTTTAGTTAGATTTTTAAAACTGTGCGACACAACCATCACATAAATAAACCACGTGAGCTTCAGGAAAGATGGTCTTGATGGAATTGCTATGGGGTAGGTTGGGAAACAATACACTATTATAATAATACTCTATTAATGGCTCATTACTGAAGTGGTCTGCCTTAGGCCTGGTGCTGCTCAGTATTTTCACTAACAACTCGGGTGATGGAATARGGAGTATTCTTACTAAATTTGCAGATAACATGGAATTGACAGAGATTGCAAGCAGGAAGACAGAACAGGAATTCAAAATGATCTTGACAAATTGGAGGAATGGACTGAAAAGGATGCCATAGGGACACTAGTGTAATTAGGAACAATTAACTGCATACGTACATGGTTGGGAACAACTGGCGAAGGTGCGGTTCTCTGGGACAGGATCTGGGTGTTACAGTCAATCTCAAGTAAACAATGCAATGGTATTTCATCCTGGGATGTGCATCAGGGGCAYGGCACATGACGAAAATCTCTCACTCCACCCAGCATTGGTAAGACCTCTGTAGACACCTATTTATCTCTTTAAAAGAGATGTGGTCTAACTGTAGATAGCTTCTAATTTCCACCCTAAATTTAGTGAATACTGCACACTTTTTTTTTTCTTATACCTTAACTTAAATTGCTCTTCTCTCTCTTAGTGTATTTATACCAGATAAAGCATATGACTACTTGATCTTTGCTAGGTTAAACAAATCAAATTCTTCAGTCTTTTTTTCCATCAACGGACAGTTCAACTTCTAGATCATCTTTGTAGTCATTCTTTATCTAGTTCCAGTTYAAATTAACCTGTTTAAACACAAATAAACAGAGCTGTAAGCAATAGTCTGGATGCTTTGTGCAACACAATTTTTTACTCCTTTTGCTGAAAATACCAAACCTGATACATCCTGGACTCAGTTCCTTTATCCTGTTGCAACATCTGATGTTTCAGAGTAATCCTATGATCACCTAAACATCTAGGTCTTTCCTCTYACTCTTTTGAACTGAGGAGATGACAAGGTATGGCATGGTCCTTATCATTGGTCCTTAACCAAATCACCTTGTTGTTTATGCTATAAAATTTTATCTGATTGTTAATCCTCCATTCCTTAAAGTCTTCTAATTTTTCATTATGACATTTTGATCCTTTTCTAAAATGATAGTACTTCTCAAATTTGTGCTGCTGGTTTCTGTTAAAAAACTGTAAGAGCAGTTGAAGTTCCCTCTTTACTGTTGCTCTTTCTCCCTTTTATTTAGAAATATAATAGAATGATGAAAATCATAGTGTATATTATATATATATATATATTCTTTTTAACGGAAAGCAACCATCAGAAGTTGTGAGTCATTAATTCTATAACTGTCAAGACCCAACCCTCTCACTTCTGGAAGATTGGTAGGTTGTTTATTCCTTTTAACCCCTGTGATAGGTTTATATTGATTGAACATTTTCAAAGCTGACACTGTAAGGGAGGGAAAAAAAAGGCTGAAAATTGCAGTTCCCAATCAGGCAATAGGCTTTGCCAAAGGTCAGCTGTGTACTAGAGTTCAACAGTCTTACAATATACATTACTTTCTGTCTAAATAACATGCAAGATATTACTCATGTACTACAACGTCTGTGCTTTTCACAACACTGTAACTAAAACACGCTCTTTTCTAAAAATATTTCTCAAATACATACTGGACCTGAAAGAGCAGTTCTGTTCTAGGTTTGATCACAAAACTATAATCTGAAATTTTATGGTCTGCCCTACAGAGCACATCAGGCTAAAAGAATGTGCGTTCTAGATGCTGATTCTTTCTGGCTATCAAAACCTAGGCACTGACTTCTAGAGTTACCTATATTCTCTGATTAACAAGGACAGATGCATAATCCAAAATAGATTAAACAAACAATATTTGAAACCTTATTATCGTTATTAAAATATATTTTGAATGTTGAGCTATTTCAAAAATGAATTAGATGATACATTTTTATCAATATTTCAATAAAGAATAAGTGTGTGGGGGATGAAGGGATTGCTAGGGAAGGTTGAGGTTGATTTGTTCACTATAGATGTTCTTTTACGATCTTGTGATTCAAGGTCTTCCACGGTCTTCTGAAGCAAGTATTTCAGATCTGCACATGTCCTGTGCCTAGTTCTCATCACAAGTTTCCTGAGGACTCTCAGCAGACAGATGGAAATGATACACATGCGCAAGAGCCACTCCAGCACAATAGAACCACTGTGTCCGTAATGTGGGAATTATAGCATCGCTCCATCCTTGAGCAGGCTTTAATGCAATGGATTATAACAGTTCCAAAGGAGTGTTTGTGGTCTACTGAGTCAATCGTCTGTACATTAAAAAGCTATAGTTGGCACTACCATCTTTTTGGCACAACACTTAAAAATTCAGTTAAAAAGGAAAATAAAAAAGGAATGCACCAAAGCCACACAAAACTCGGAGTGATGTAGTTACTTGTGCCCAGCAAAGCACGTAAATAACTGCTTAGCTTGATTCCGGTGCAAGTGAAGAATAGGCTTATGTTTCTTGCTGAGTCAGGATCTTGTTGCTGAACATTACCTCAAATTACTGTTGGATACATTGAGTACTTTCTTAATTTAAAACTGACACCACACCATGTATCCCACAATTGGCAATAACAGAGTAATATCCTCTCCACAAACTAAGATACACTTTCGTGTATTTCAGTGGCATACTTTCGAGAGAATCCCATGTATTTTGTTACAGGCTGACATTAGAAGTCAGCTATTAGTAAAACAAGCCCAAGCACAGCTTGTCCAGTCAGCACAACTGAACTACACAAAACTGGACTCAGAGTAKAACAGAGATATCCACCACATAATGACCAAAAATCGGACTTCAACTGGACAAAGGGGTTGGCTACCCTCCCTTGCCCATGTTACTGCCCTCCGGTGTCCGTGGTGGCCTCAGGTGGGCTGGGGAAAAGGAAAAAGCCAAAATGTCCCACAGATCGCCGCTTTTCTGGTGGCACTGCTTCTGCCACCAGAGGGGGTGGAGGAGGACACAGGAGCAGCTATTTGCCATCATGTTCAGCGACCTCTTTAAAACATTTACATCAGTTATTTTCAAGGATGAAGAATTCCTCCTGAGGCTGGTAGACTTTTTTCCGGCTCACAAGTGCTGCTATGAAGCTAAAGGAATGGATGGGGGCAGCATCTTCCAGTCTATAAACTAACTGTGTGTAGCCTCCAACATCTGAGGCTAAAATAAATAAAAATTTTTAAAAAGACCACCTACACTAGAAAACAACAGGATTTGTTCTTCCCATTGCTTTGAAAAAAGTATAGCACAAGACAGAGAAAAATGCAAAAGGCAAAAAGGAAGGGCTAATGCAGATGCCAGAGCAGTCAGGGTGAGGAGCTCAAAAATATTCCATATTAGTTGTCCACTTTCCATATATACAATAGCAATAGTGATTTTGAAAACAAAAATCAAATATTGGAGTCGACTTAGTCCTTGCTTAAGTACAGGGGATGTATAAATTTGAAGGCATGTACTACATAATTATAAATAAAAGTTGTGGTCTTTCACCAAAATGAGTTATTTCAGAGCCTTAAGAGTCAAAGACGCAGCTCAGGAATTAATGGTACTCGTATACGTGCTACAGTATCAGCCTTCAAACTTTGAGCAGAACTTGTGTGATACTTGGAGATTTTATATCTACCTAATAAGACTGATTAACCCCTCTTAGTCCTTGGCTGGGGAGAGCACTTCAGGACATGCTTAAATATAGCAGTATCTAGGAACAAACTTAAACACATACTCGAAAAGATATTTCTCTGAACTGAGGTCTTGGTTTATCAGAGCTGCTGCCACTGTGGCCTATGAAAAACTGGCCTTCCCGTGTAAGTCTTGATGTTATAACTGATGATTTACGAATATCAAACCTTGAAAATTGTAATCTGGCCAATTTCTGGATTATATATTTACATACACAGACACAGAGAAGTAGAGTAACAAACACTTTAAATTTGTGTGTAAAAAATGAAAAAATATTCATGCTGAGAATAAAGAGTCAAAACATTCACTGTTTTTAAATAAAGAACTGTATACAAAAGCATCTCTGGCTGCTTTTAAATTTTCCACAGAAAGTAAGATTAGCAAAATGTGTACAGCTAATTTTCCTCGGAAAATATTAGGGGCCAGTAATCCATCTCATTTAACACATCAAGTCATTACTGCTAACCCCTTCCCCCACTAAAAAACTCCATTAGCTTGGAAAATGATGGTTGTTTTAAGGGAAAACAAAATAATCTGCGAATAAAACCCTCCTGGAAACGAGAGCATTTGGCCCACTGCTGGTGGTGAATACAGACCAGCACTGTACGCTCATACCTCTGCAAAGGGGCGATACTCCTGCAAAACCCCGGCTGGCTGGGGAAGCCTTGCAGAACTTTCTTGAGATAAGTTGCACGCATGTCCTCTTCGCCAGAGCTGGAGTATAGCCTCAACAACTAYGTATTATGTGGAAAAAAAAGTATTTTTACACCTCTGTGCAGCCTCAAATGGTTCAAACAGGGAACTGTGCTCAGTGTAGTGAACAGGGCTTTCTTTGGAAATGAAAGTCCCAGATCACTGTGTACTTGGGGTAAAGCAGCTGAACTGGACAGTGAAATTAGAGAGGAGCTGCAGAGGATCACAACACAGTAAAGATGGATTGTGCTCCAGATGTGGCACCAAGGTTATTAAAGTCCTCTTTATCAGACTGCTCAAACACATGGCCGCATATAATTGTTTACAGCTCTGTCAAAGATACCTGAGGCTCAGGATCCTGCAAAACACGGAGGAAGAAAGGTTCTTTATTGACCGAACAAGTGGCGACCTGTTACTGAGTGTGTTTGTTAGCACCTCCAACGTGATCGTGTGTCTTGAGCCACGATATGAAATAAAGGGCCCTTTCTGCTAAAGAAAACTCTTCTCTGTCCCAGAATTTGTAATAACACTTTTTTTTTTTTTTTTCTACAGTTAGGATTCATTACATCTGGCTGTTCTTTTTTC
This sequence comes from Rhea americana, assembly GCF_003343005.1. Taxonomy (NCBI): domain Eukaryota; kingdom Metazoa; phylum Chordata; class Aves; order Rheiformes; family Rheidae; genus Rhea; species Rhea americana. Next base: position 1,485,705 of record NW_028187088.1, read on the forward strand.
TAACCTTTCTGCCTCACATAGCTGCAAGGCTATWTTCAGGGTACTTTTGCTTCCTAGAGGGGTTTGAGTTTTCCTTTACATTTTRAAATAAGAATCAATGAATTCTGACTGGTTTTGGTGATTCCCCCATACTTCACTCCACAGTGTTTTGTTCTGGTTTGTTGACTYGGTCTGGAGTTTGTTAGGTGCCATAATGCTATTAAAGTACAAATTACTGTACACGTTATTTGATAACATTACAAGTTGCAATCTGGCATTGAGAGCAACTTAACCGAGCTGAGATGGCAGCATGTACTCCGTGACAGCTTAGTGCACCTGCAAAAGAAAAAGTTCCTATTTGGGTAACGCAGCAGGGTTCTGTCCATCCTGTTATATGTTAATTTAGTGAACTGAAGCTCCTGACGACTCCTTGGCAGTTAAAGTGAACCACCAGCATCCTAATGTTTTCTTTTTACAGTGCTAACTTCTCCTTTACAATCCCCTTCACCCTTTTTTCCTCCCTCAATACTTTGCAACATGGAAAGGAGAGAAGCAAAAGTTAACCTGCTTTCTCAGTCCMCACAGACGGTTTAAATAAACACTGCAATTGCAATTTAGGCAATCTGGAGTCCATTCAGTACTAAATCCCCATCCCCGGCTACAACCGCCGAATAAATGAAGGATTCCTGGAGTACTTTGCACCGTCATTGACTACCACAGCCACTGTCACTTGACWGTCAAGAGGAGGAGCCTGCAAGGTCCGACACTGCACCAGCCGCACCTGCGGTCAACAAGAAGATAGAGAGCTCCGCTGGGCAAACAGGCTTGATCCCCATTTACACAGGCTGCCTGTGTCTTGCCCCAGCCGAGCCTCTCCTAATCTGCTCAGCCCATCCTCAGCAGCGTGAGGGAGAACTTCTGCTCGAACCAGACGTACGAAAGACGCCTCTCTCCATCACTGTGTCCTGCTTAAAAGTTTGTGCCACTCCACCCCTGTCCCCCACCTTTGTCCCATGTCCCCCCCACCCTCCTCCAGCACAGCTGGAAAGAGCACAGTCACATTATATTCTTTGGGACAGCAAACGATACCAAAGTTTGTCACATCAGAGGGAAAAACAAATCACCTAGTGCTGTTATTATCAAAACAAAAACTTTGAATGTCTGAGGTTGAATTGCACAGCACATTTTACTTTCCCTCGGTTGCAATTTATTTCAGTTACTTATTCTGAAGTGGCACATATAGATCTCCATCACAGATCAAGCTTCCACTGTGTTACCACACATCAGGACAAACTAGTTTGGTTAGGAACCTCTCATTTTTTTCTCCTGTAGAAATTCGTTGCCATTAGGAACATTCACCACCTCCTAAAATCAAATCCACTTGGAAATATCTAGGTAAAAACTTTCACAGCGTCTTACTCTAGATATCCAGTTTGGAAAATACTAGCCTTAGGAGTCCAGCACTGAATACATTTTTCCACAGCCAGCCATGTGAAATAAATAGTACATCAGCAGTGTCATCAGGTAAGCCCACAGGACACACTTCATCTCAAGGAAAACAAATGAATGAGAGATTTCCAGCTGTTTCAGCATCAGGAACTGCAATATTTATTCTGGAAGGAGCAAACAACAGATGCAGTTGGATAGCAAGAGTTCATCAACCACACTTGAAAAAAAACTCAATTTGCCATCATGACATCAAAAACGTTTGATAAATTTCAGGCATTTTGGGGAAATCCTAGTGTGTAAACCTTAGCCTCYAATTGCTTACCCAGGTTAGAGGAGGTCTCACAGGACAAAATCCATTATCAACATCTGTTAAAATAACTATTAAGAAAAACTGGGTGAGGTGGTTTCCTTAACTTGTGAAATTCACATWAACTGATTCTGTGAGTTTTTTCTCCATTCAGTTATGAGCCTTCTCAGTCTGCTGCCTTTAACAGATCTTAATAGGGACGTGCTTCTGCATAACTTTGGGTAAGGTGCCAGCTGATGCAAGGTTGGACTGCAGAGGCTGGATCGGCCTTGGCAGGGCTATTGTGCTGATCACTTGACCAAAACTGGAGACAGAGATTTTCATAAATAAAAGGAGCGCTAACACAGAAACACCTTCCAGCAACGCCACCTCTAACTGCCAGTTTGCCCGCGCCAGGTGCCAAGAAGAGTCGACCGCAGAGAGCCCGTGCCGGACAGGCAGGCATCCGACACGCTGCAGGAGACGGTGGCCACGACGCAGAGGGCAGTACTTCCCCGCGTCGGCCAGCACAGAGGCAGCACTCCACTGCGCTGCCGAGGAAACCACCGCTCAAGGTGCGACTTTTAAAATAGGCAAWTAAACCAGACTCTTCAACAAGTTCTGTCCAAAACATAAGCTGTTTGGAATATTTCCTTCAAAAATGTAACGGATTGCAACCGATGAACAACCCAAAGTCAAAGTTGGGTGACTGCTAACTATCCACCAGTACTCTRTGCCTTGGGGAATTACCGTTTTCTCCTCACACACACAATTGCATTTGGTTAGCAATTGCACTGATGCAATATATCGGACATACCTGACAGAAAAATCAGTAGAGATACAAAGGCAAAAAAAGAGAAGAAAATCACTGAGTAAAACCTGACGTAAATGGGCCTGCGCCAAGAGTGAATCTTGCTGGTTAAATATATATTAAAATCTGAATATCTCTTTCAATCTCTCATTCATCCCTCCACAAAAAAGGAAGCAAGAATTTCCATTATCTCTATGGTATTTGCTGTCAGTGGCATTATTCTCTACTAGTATGAGAGCCACATAGCTATCCTTTTCTTCATTATGAAGTATACTACGAACTTTATATCCAATTCCGTTTAGCTGCGTTTTGATTACGGTGTCTCTGCAACAGCAACTGATGCTTTTTATTTTTTTATTTGCATGTGAATATATATTCCGCAACACAAATGGATTTGATCCTTGATTGTGCCCAAGCCTAATTTCCTAACAAATAAATAATTCAGAATAACAATTTACCTCCATTCCCCCAGTGCTGGCACTTTCACTTTTTAATCCTGTAAGCTTAACAACATCAGAAATAACAAATTTTTAAGGTCAGGGTTACAATTTATATAATTTAAGGGAACAAATTCCACATTCATTCTAAGCTTTTTGCCTCCCTGTCTCTTTGGTGTCCTGTCCCTCATTTGAGGTATTTGTCACACATTTTTAAAGGCCTGTGTCATGCACCGGGGTCTTGGCAGGTTATGAGTTATAACCAGCAGACTGCGTGACCTGCACAAACCCACTTCTACCCCCCACCTGATTTCTTTTCTTGTTGCTCTCCAAATACCATCTTGTCTGCCCCTGCTGAGATATCACAGAAATGTTCTTCATCAACATACAGTGTCATCTAACACATGGAGCCTGCCAAGTTTTCATGTTGTTATATCAAGAAAATATCCCTGAGGGGCAAGGGGAGAGGAAGAGGTCATTTTTCATCTATGGAAGAGTGAGTAACCCTTCTCCTTTGGGACGAAGAGGCTCTTAATTTAACAAACCTCCTTTCCTGTCACAACGCTGCTGCTCGCTTGCGGATCACAGGAGGCTAGGCAGAGCTGGAGCAGGCGAATGCCGAATACTTGCATAAGTATAAGTAGCAGTTAAACTTGGCTTGGTGTGCTGGAATTCAAAATAATTAAATGCAGAACAGGAGAGAAGCCAAAAGTATAGGAGTTTCCAGCTCAGAGCAGGGAAATTTGTCTGGTTTCCAGGTGCGATGAGCAATCCTCAGAAGGCTCTCACCAGTTCAAAGAAGGAAGCCCAAAATGTGGATTCTTAGATGAACTTTAGTCAAACTATATAACTACATAAATCTTCTGAATCTTCAAAAAAGACTTGGGAGAAAGCCTGAGAAACAGGCTTCTGGAGAGATGGAGTCTTTTTGTCTCTCTCTCTCTCTTTTTTTTTTTTTTTTTTTTTTTTTTTTTTTTTTTTTTTTTTTTTTTTTTTGTGAACCAATGGACAATACCACAGGGAAGTTTTCCATGATAACCTAACCCTTTTTTTTCTCATGGCACTAGCCAGAAAAGGATGCGGAGGATGAAGGAACACTCATTTTAACTATAGATACTCAGACTAGGACYGATACTTACTCCCCCTTAAGGCTCAGTTTCTCCTATTCCTAGCTGAAAACAAGGCAAGCTAAGCTGCCTTACACACTAAATATGTGCTTGATGAGAAGTGGCTGCTGGTTGGTTTGATTTTCAGAGGCATCTCTGACAACTCCATGGAAAAATCAAGCCCAGTGGTGTACTGGACATTTTAAGTGAAATGGTGCCTGGCAGTTTTTTGGAATGAAGCTGTTGAAAACTATCATCTCGCTAGCAGAGACAGGACAAGTCAGAGCCAGACAGCCAGCTAAAGTCAGAATTCACAATTTAGACTTCATAGAATTAAAGAGAGTTTATGCTAACGACCCAAGATACAAGCTTTTTGCTACTATACTGAATGCAGATTATATCCAAGGTCAAAATAAGTTCTTTTTTCCAGCACTGGTATAGGTGCAGAAAGAATTTTCCTCTCATAAATGCTCATCCCAAAACTGCAGAATTAAATGGGTAGTCCTGAAGACTTTCAGTTAGAGTAAAAAATTCTGCCCTTTTCAGCTCCAAATCAGTTCCACCTTTGAAGCAGTATTGACTCCTTATTTAAACCAAGCCTTTGACTTCACTCAGATTTAAAACTGTCCTCTTAGCTAATTTCTATAATACAGTCTTGTCTGATTTGAAACATTAGCAACAATATCTTGCAAACACTTGTCACTAGTGACTGGTCTATASAGATGATAAGATGCAGTATGCAAAACTCCACAGTCATTGCTTTTTTCCCTCTTTCATGTCAGCTACACAACAACCACTAGAGATGATGAACACGGTATTCCTTTAAACATAGACTGATGTTTTACTTCTTTTTACATATTCCATGGACAGGAACCAAAATGTTCCAACAATTCTAAATGTGATTGGAAATTTTGTACAAAAAGCTGTGAAGTTTTCACGAYTTTTTTCCTTCCCATTTTGAATCATCTTTTGTAAGTCTCAGAGATGACATGGAGAAAAAAATCTCTACATTAGAAATGGACTCAAATTCCTCAGCAGCAAGCTGTGCTTTGTGCTTCTTTAATTACACCTGAATATACGCGTTGGGAAACAAATTGGCCTTCCTCATTCTCCAAGTGGTACAAACTGCATTTCACTATATATTGGATTGAGTCTCTGGGCATCACTCTGCTCTTCCCCAGCCATGTTTATATGACAAGCCCACCTCATTTTGATGCCTGCAGGTTCTCTCAGCCTGAGGAACTCTAACCAGTGAGGTAGTTAAAGAGAGTAAAAAACAAAAACAAAACCTCACGCCATCCCCCTGCAAAGGAATTTCTTTCTGCAAAGTACAAGGTAGAGCGAAGGATAAAAAAAAAAATAGCATAAGCAGCACATGCACAGATCTTTCTTACTTTATTCCACCTGCTCCTGTTAATTCCTTTCTGTTCATGAAAGCCCTTATCTTCTCATGGGAAGAGCAAACTGATCTGACTCATTCCTTTTGCTGATGCTCTTTGAGCATCTTCACTCAAATCACTCAATCCTTTTTTTTCTTAAAAAAAAAAAGGTATATTAGAGGTGCTTGCCATGTGACAAGGGTTGGTGTGGTGGCTAAAACAGTCTAAGACCATATTTTCCTTCTTTTTTTTCAAAAGCCTTCCCTTTACCCTTCTGATAACTTTCTAGATTGTATTGATCAGGAAGGAAGGCCAAATATGCAAAGCAAGTTTTCTGGAGATAGTAAAACAGCAATTAGGTTCAAGTTGYGCTGCACCTGCAGGTCTACTTTCTGGAACTGCAGTTCATTTAAAAGCTCAGCAGATCAGAGACCCTTGTTTTCAAGTTCAATATTATCTTCCCTTAAAACAATTTCACCTTCACTTAGACTATTATCAAAATATCCAACCTGGGCTCCAGATAAAGCAATAGTGCCCCCAGCTTTCATTCACATTCAGTTTGCTTCTTGCATCAACCTACTTTGCCTTCATCACAACTGTCTCTACGTGGGGAGTGATTTAATGGACAGTCTCATACACTTGCAGTTCTATTTCTCAGTGTGACAGTCCCCTCCACACAGGTGTTTGAGAAACGCTGACACCCTTAACCCTAAGATTCATTCAAAATATGAATCCCGGTCTTCAGATGGGTTCTTCCTGCCACTCCAAACAGTACCCATCCCAAACACTGCAATGAGGAACCTCTTCCTCTTTTTGCCCACAGCACTAAGAGAAAAACACCAGCAAATATGCCACTACTTTTCAGGTACGAGCCAGCTAGTCCCACCTGATAAACAGAGAGAATGAGGCAGAGTAAGGAGACTGAGCGATCTGGCACATCCCCCAAGGGAGTCACAAAATCAGTGCAGAGCTTTGAGAGCCACCGTTCACGATTCTCAGCCCTGTTCTCCCAACTGCAAGCGTGACCGATACATTCTTCTAAATGACCTTTGTGCATTATTTCCACTCCRTATGCAATCAGCAGGTACTAGATATTTGTTAAAAACACCTCCCRAAATTATCAGTTACAGTCTCACGGCATCAGATCAGAACACGTCGAGACTCTGAGAGATTCTTTTGGATACTCCTTTGCTAAGGAATCACCAAAACGTCGAGATTTTCMCCTCTGTCTAAACTTGCAAGAAAGTGTTCTTCACTGCAGGATGGACTTTCACACTCTGGGGGGAAAAAGTGGAACAGTTTCCCTGCTTTCTTTTACATAAAGAATCTCCTTACCTTTTACTTGCATTAAACTAACCCTTCAGGAAAACTTACCTATTATTCATCAAGTGTTAAAACTAAAATATAAATATTGAAAAAATAGTCTCAGATTACTTGGAGTAGTGGTAACTGGGAAGAAATCATCATGTTCCTGGTACACAAAATACAATATGCACGTTTAATTCTCAGAAAGTCCCACCTTTTAAAAAATATTTAATAAAACATCAAAGCCTCCTATTACTTCAAAAATCCACATCAGATTCAAGCACTGATATGCAATTAAAAGAAAGAGCTAATTTCTGTRAGGAGGTGCTCTACTTTTAAAGACATCTTTATGTAAGTGATACTTTTTTCTTCCAAATTCAAACCTTAACTCTGCATTAAGTGAAGAGTAAAATCTCTAGCTTAGCTTCAAAACAGCAATTTTAAGTCTTAATGACCTTCACATAGCACTTTTGAACATTACATTAAAAAGATAAGCCTTTGAAAACTTTAAACTGTGGGTAAGTAGGAAATATTTGAATAAGTAATTATGAAGGCTAAAGAGAAGAATGATACATATCACCACTAGGCCATACTCATAGAAATATTTTAGAATTTGGAGAATCAGTGGTTTTTAAAAAGATTTGCATTTGTGTGTGTGTTGCAGGTAATGGGCATCTGCATGTCACAATTCCGAAAACTTCTGTAAGGATAACGCTTGCAAACCAGTAGTGCTAACGCTCYTGATTCGGCAAAGCACCTTTGTTTCGGCATAATTAACCACATGAAGTCTTGCCCAAGTCCGCCGTCTCATTCAAGGAGCGCTATCTAAAACAACTACACACATGCCATAAATGGATGATAACAGAATCATTTACATCTTTCTCTCTCTCTCTATATATATATATGTATATACGTATATAAAATATTTTAATATATCAATCTAAGCTTAACATACAAGTTCCTAGGACTCAAGACATAGCTCATAAGCAGCATTCTGGAAAGAAGAAAATCATCCTTCACTGCTTGAATATGAAAAGCTGAGTTTTTCAGAGCTGCCTGGGAATTTTATATCTAAATTCTCATTTAATTTAAAGAGGGGTTGTGACTTCAAATTCCCTGGCTGACTCTGGAAATTTCAGCCACAATTCCTGGAAAGTTAAAGTCAACACAAGCTACGGTTTATTTTAAGGCACGGGGTGTGCTGTGATTTGTTAGACTTGCAAGTTGCAAGCTCTCTAAGAGGAATCGAGATATCTACGTAAGATGGATTTTAAAAAAGTCCCTTCTGAACAACATTTCCAGTCATAATTTAAGCGTGAAAAAGAAAGCAAAGCTCAAAGCAAGAAAAAATATTTATTTCAATCTGCAAGCTACTGTGCTACCACAACAGAGTGCAACAAAAAGCGCACACAAAATCTTCCATTTTTCTCAGGCAGGGGGTCCTATGTATAGTAGGGTCTTTTTGGTTTTGGTAACTGTAGAGCTTTAACAGGGTTAACTAAATAAGGTTTTAATCATGACCTCCAGGAATGTCTAACCCTGCTACCTATCCGTGTTTCCTGTACGTGCTCTTTTTTTCKTTCTACAAACTTAAAAATGTTCAGAAAATAATGACTAGATTAAAAAAAAAGAAAGATTGTTGCAGTTATGGTTAATCAATATCTCTCACATGGGAAATGGTGTGTTTCTGTAATATTTATTTTGGGATGCAAAATATACGAAAGCAATCTAAACTCTTGAAAGAAGGGTAGTCTATTATCAGCTCATGCATTAAACCCTGTGCCCAAAAATTATGTAGTTCTCGGTGTCATAAAAAAGCCCAAGCAGACAGGATTTCTCTAGTAACCTTAACAAGTCTCAAATGTCTTTACAGTGTGGGCTTAAACAAGGTCTGAGCTTTAAATAAAGTTTGTTTTCGGTGGTAGAGATACGGCTGCATCGGGAGGGAGAATTCTAAAAGAAAAACGTTCTGCTTCATTTTAAAATACAATGGATTGAATATTTTTGATACAGCTTATCTGACTTTATTTGGTGACCTGGGACACTGAATTWTTTTATTATCTCGTGTTTTTTAAACCGTTGCCAAGAGCCAGGCGCCATCAATGCAGAGGGAGCTGCACCCCTCTACGTCGGCTCAGGATTCCATCTAATTGTATTTTTGGAGACAGGAATGAGCTGCACGTGAAAAAGAAAGTGAAGTAGTAGATATAAATTTTGCGTGTGGGGAACTGGCTCCTTGATCTGAAATTTGCTCACAACGCTCACAAATAATAACCACTGCRGAGCCCAACTTCCCACCTCCCTGTGCGAACCCTTCTGAACTTGGGGCTGCCGAGAACTTAAACCTAGACCAACCCCAAATTTTGCAGCTGGGTTAATCATTAGCATATTAATTCACCTTAACATTCACAGCCAACGCAGTGGGCTTTGCTGAAAATCCTAATTACAGAGTCAACCAAAATTGCAGCACAATAGTGGTCTCCTGCCAGCGCGAGCCGGGTCTTCAGTGACCGCTGCTCAGCCTGCTCTTCCAAACCTCTGAGGATCACGGAGGTGAGGTCATTTCATCGCTCTTTTGGGGATGGGGGGAGAAGAGAAAAGAAAAGAAAAAGGGGGGGGGGGGGAGCAAAGCGTCTGCTAAAATCTGACTTCATTTGATTTACTCTCCAAGACTGTTTTTTATTAAATATRTTTGACTGCTATCTCTAATTAAATGTAGAATTAATTTTGGCAAACTAACCACAGATGCAGTTTATGTTCAATTTTATCAGACAGATTTATTTATAAGCTGTCAACTTCTTGAAAGACTTCATTTTGGAGCAGTTTTAAATTGCTAACAGTAGCTGTAAATGGGGCTACTGTTCTCTCAAAGACTAAAGAAGAAGTATGCTATAAATGTCCACTCCATCTGTGAGGAATCATAAAACAATCACATTCCTTTATTTTTTTTTCTCTCCCCCCTCCCCTTCCCTCCCTCCTTCCCCCACCTCCCTCCCCCTCCTTCCTTCTTTAGGACCTTTATTAAATTAGTTCGACTCAATTAAAAATAACTTCAAAACCCGTTTCGGGGGCCCTTTGTTGCAGGGCGTACTTGGAAGGCTCGGCGCGGCGCGGCGCCCTTTTTTAGCGGGTCCCCCGCCGGCCCGCACGGAGGTCAGCGCGAGACAACGCCCGGCGCCCCCGCGCCGTTCGGGCCGCCCACCCTCCCGCGCGCCCCCTCCTCCGGCTCCCGCTCCCCGCTCCCCGCTCCCGCCCGACCAACGGGGCAAAGCCGCCAGCGCCGTTCGCGCGCACCGTACCCGCGCGCGACAAAGTCTATTCTTTACCCGGTCTGCCAGCGCCCGGCAGCAAAAAAAATAAAATAAAATAAAATAAAAAAAAAAAGAATCAACCCGGGCGAGGTTTTCCCACCGCTGCAGTTGTTCCAACTTAGTTCAGATCAAAAAAGGAAAACAACGGCAACGACAACAAAAGGCCTAAAAAACTACAAAAATCCCGGCTAGGAACAGAAAGTGCTGCTCGAGAGGGTAACTGCTCAAGTCCTTGCTACTTGGGTACACRCAGAAAAAGACGCGGAGACCAAGCGGAAGATTAACTAGGCTACGTTATAACCTGCACACGCACGGCTGGGCACACAGTTGAGTGCGAAAGGGAGACAAACAATRAAACAGGAGCTGTCCTTCCTCATCGCGCTCTTCGCCATTAGCACCGCTGCAAAACTCACAGTTTGAGCATRAGCTCACAGGCACGATTTAGTTTTGCTCGGAAAGCTCTGACTGCCTCCGCTGCAAACAACAGCGGCAGCACCACCAGCAAACCAACTGCTGCTGCTCCTGCGGACGCACCTCCGCAGCCGTGCTCCTCCGAGCAGACGAGGACGAGGGAGAGCCGGAGCGAGAGCGCTGCACTACATACGGGGCGCTCGCTGCCAGGGTGTTATTTTAAATCTGAGTTGCAGATGCAGTATTCTTCACAGCCTGGAAGGATCTGAATGAAAACGTGCTGCTGTTTAGAAAGACTGTTTATAACCAGGACTCAACCTGACATTTGCACCGCCTCACTCGTGCACCTCCAAAGCGTGCACGTCTTTTTTGGGTTTATCAGAAACCTTGAAGCCCCTGCCTGACACCAGGGAGCACAGCAACCTAACCTGCAGACAGCCAAACGCCATTAAACTCATCGTTAGGCAATAATCTCAGAGCCCACGTCCTAAAACGAGACCAAGCTTCTGCTTTCTTTCCATTCCTGACCTGCTGCCGCCTCTGCGCCTCTCGCCCYGCCAGAAGAGAGCCCGAGCTGCGCCGGCAGCAAGAGATGCTCGTGGGTTAGGGCTGGCTCTCCCCACGAGCATCAGCGTGCGGCGAGCGCCCRGAGCTGCAGCCACAGCCTCCAGCCCAGCGGGACAGCGGAGGGCTGCAGAGAGAGGCCTGCAACTGCACAGCTGGCTTTTCCCACCAGGACCGGATATATTTCAAACCCAATGGCAATGCTAATGCTCCCTGGAACAACCACCCCAAGAACCTGGTGTGATGCCCTGGACCAAATTCTGCTTTCACTCACAAGGAAAACAAACAAGTGCTTAATTCCAGCATACTTTCAGCACGTACTTCTGGGGTTTCCTAATTTTAAGAACCTTCCTCGGGATGAATGTTCATCTGAATCAGAGACAAAACRCAAAATCCAGGCTGAAACCAATGGCACATTAATATAAGAGAACCTTGGGATTTATCAAGAACAAGTTACTCACCCAATTGGTAAACTGACATGAGAGCTGCAGATGAAAAGTTCGACAGAATGATGAACCATATTGTTAATATATAAAAAAAATAACCATAGCATATTATATTTAAACAGCAAAAACGTACGTGTTGGAGTACTGACTCACGGGTTCCAGACACATGGAGAASACAGCCAATTTTTTAATACCACTAAGTTACTTCCAGATTTGCTCCCCACATTTTGACTGTACACGGACTCAGAAACGAGTGAGTCAGTACCGTTAGTGCATTCTTATTTGACAGAGTAAAACTTAACTATCCGATTGTACATGCAAGAGTCATGTAGGGGCTGACAGGCAAAGGTTGCTGCCTACTAACAGCAGCTGATGCCAAAATGTAGAAACAAATTTAAAGGCCAGAAAGAGGCTCTTCATAATAAAAAAATGTGGCAATATCTTCATGAGATGGACCATACCTACTGTGCTCTTTTGAAGCTTCATTTCCAGAGGTCTTATTAGGTCTTATTTCAAGCCACATTAAGGGCTTTTGTTCACTACCTAGTGGGTAAGTTGCCTTTMAAATCTCTTCTGTACCCCCAAAACACACGGTAAAATCATAATTACTCACCACTACTCTTTGTGATCTAAGCTGTTACTAAATCTGAGGTACTTGCAGCAAAGACMTGTTCTACTCCATTAAGACAATCTGGGTCCTAGAAGAAACTTTTGCAGCTAATGCCCSATCTGATGATTCAAAATACAAAAAAGGAACGAAAATGGAGAAACYGCGTGATTATGAGCCCCCTATAAAYGCACCCCTTTTTTGGATGCTGATCTAAAATATTACAAGAGGAATTTGAAAATACTTAACTAGAAATATGCAACCAGTTGTTTTACATGGAGCTATGCATCACAGCTCAGTCTAGCCCTGCTTGTCCATAGTAGTGATCTTGATAAGCTGACACCACAGATAAGAGGTGCTTATTTGATTAGCAACTGCTGGTGCCGTGCATACTCTCAACCCTGAACGTTCCTGAACCCTTCCAGGCGATGGCCTCCTAGTTATGGCTTGACAAGCCAAAATGGCTTATCCTGGAAAACCCCACTACTGGGCGGGCTAAAGGAGTTCCACTCAAAACTGTTGTACCTACTGAATTGGATAGTATTTATTTTACAATCGTAAGCTAATGTGAACCAGTCATATTCCAATCAAAAGCATTTTTTAAAAAGATGCAATCAATTAAAACCAATTACATATGAACTAAACACAGTACATAGCCCCTCATCAAGGTTGTAACTGCGTTTGGTTTGCAAATTTAAATGATGTTGTTTCGGAGGGAACTGCTCCTTTCACTCTATGACAGCACTTCCCAAAGGGGAGGAGGCAGGCGTGAGAAGTCCAGCTTCGGCTTCTGGCAGGAGAGCCCCCTTTATCCTTTTTTTTTTTTTTTTTTTTTTTTTTTTTTTTTTTTTTTTTTTTTTTTTTTTTTTTTTTTAACTATGTGAAGTGTACATTATTAGCTTAGCAACAGAACCAGCTGCTCGAACGAATGCATAATGTGAAGACACAGGCATGGATGATCGTTAGGCCAAAATTTTACATGGCCTTCTGTAGCTGCACATATGTGGGCTAATTAGAGCGTTGCTGAAAGAATCCCTCAGTCCTTTACAGCTTGTATCCTATAGCTACCCATGGACTGTCGGTTGGGTGCTCATCTGCTCAACGTGTCTTTGAGAGGCCAGGGCTGAGCAGCAGAGGAGCTTGCTCACTTCGCTCTCCTTCCTGCCCTGCCCCGGCTGCTGCTCACAGACTGCCAGAAGGCAGGGTGAGTGCTTCGTCTCTTTTTAAGCAAAACCTGGAGGCAGACTTTTAAAAAAGCCTTTCCTRGCTCTTGAGGAGCTCTCTAAGGTAAACCCCATCTCCAGACTCCAGCAGCGTCGCAGTCCACCAGAGATGCAACGCAAGGCAGAGCAGGGGTGAGTTCTTGCAGCAGCCAGCACCAATGCAGAAGAGCTGCAGGAGCATTTCTGCCTTCTCGGTGGCCACCACGAAAAGGGGTGAACTCTGGCTTCTCTTCTACCAGGCAAGACATATATGAGCACCCTGCTGATCTACAGTACAGTTGGAGCCAGTGCTGTTTAGCATGCCCTGGGACCAAGGTTGTTTGATACAACCACTACACACCAGTCGTTCAGTTCCCAGTAGGGATCACTCCTACAAAAGCAAGAGTGATGCATATACCTGAGAAGAAGGCACTTTCTCTGTATGTTTGAAGTGAGAGGGAGGTTTATTCATGGATAAATATTTGCAGGAGCCTAAACAGGTAAACAACCAGTAACACTTAAAAGTGTTGCCTGTTCCAGAGGTAGAAACATGCCATGCAGGATAACAGGGACCAGATTATATTTCCTTTAAATTGTTCATAACAATCCATTTAGACACACCTTGGAAACCACTGAAATGGAATCAGAATTTTTATTGCCCTTTGAAGTTTGGATTAAATCCAGCCTGAAGAGCCTCCACTCACTCCTTTATTATTACAGGGTTCAGGCACCTTTTTGACACGTCCTTTATGAAAAAAATATGGAAGCATTGTTTTACTTAAAACACAGTCAGCAAAATCTACAAATGTCAAGCACCAACCAGACAGATAGATAAATAGACAAAATGACTCAYGTGGATTTTTTTGACTGTCTATATCCACAATATTAGTTTAATATGGGTCACCAAGGCACCTTTAAAATCACACAAGCACAATATGCAGTGATAAACGAAGAAAAGTATCTGCTAAATTATAAATTTATCATGATTTCCAAGATGTTAAACTGCAATCAAACTTCTAAGTGCTCCTGGGTACAAGCCAAGCTAAAGCAACATGACTTGCAACCATCTCCTACTGAAAGGTAACAAAACAGCTTAAACTGCTGCCACCACRGGACGTTTCACGTCGAAGCTGGGACAGGCTGCCATAGCCAGACACACAGCAGCAATCGCCTTCGTTAGGCACCAGCTCAGCCTAGCAACCTGTTGTGGTGCAGCAAACCAGTGGTATCTGAAGGCTTAGATACTGTTAGGCTCCTGTATTTAGCTGATGTCTTGGAGTCTCAGTTTCTCTTTCTCTCTCTCTCTCTCTCTCTTTTTTTTTTTTAATTAAGTCCCTTTGCACTTCCACAATGAAACCCTGATCCTAAAAATTCAGACCAAGAGGGAGAGTCCAGCTCCCACACCGATGTTTCATTTCAGTGTTCCCATGCCCTGATATCACTGGAGCTCCCCAAGGATGGTAGGATCAGCCATTAGTTAATAAATACTTCTTTATCCATCTGTTTTGAGACTCCTCAAGAGCTCTTTTTTGCTGCCGGATAATACAATGCAGTGCTCATTTCTGGTTTGATAGCATCCAAAGAACTTTTGGAATCACTTTTATGTTTCTACAAAGCACCTATTATGGGAGACCTTATAAATATAAATTAATGTGATCCCCTGTAGAGAAAACATATGAGATCATGAGTCCCCTTAATAACACAAAGGGGATACCTGAACATAAGTATAAAGATATATTAGCGCTATGTTTTCTTTTTTATGAGAACAATTTAGTTTCCCCCTGTCCTTCCAGCCAGACTTGGCCTGTGCAATATTGAGAGAGAAGAATCATATACTTTCCGAATGGCTGACAGCCTGCTTTAGGCATTATATCTGAAAGCAAATCATCAGAAGCAAGGAAATTGACATTTAGAGAGAGAATAAATTACAGGACATTGAAATATCTGAACCAGAGCTGTAAAAGGTAGCAAAGAAATAAAATAGAATCACCCACTCCCGGTGGGGGAGACAAGAGAAGGGAAGAAGAGGCTGAAAGGGAGAAGAAAGTTTTGTTTTATATACCATGCCAAGTCTAAAAAGAGCAAATATGCATGCAAAATATACATTAACAATGCTATGAGGTCTTGAAAACCTAATGCTCAAAAGTTAGGACATGCCTGAAGTATAGCTGCCTATACAACCTTTATTTGGACCCATTAAGTAGATGAATTGGGATACAACAGTTACACGGTCACAGATTTTTTTCCCCCAGGATATTTGTGCCAGTTCAACAAATGTTCTCCTGCAATGAATTAGGTATGGCTTGCTAGTGAGGATGCAGTTTGGGGGGTTTGCTTCATTTGTTGCAGATTTTGGAGGCCTGTAGCGAATGAGGGCAGGGATGGAGGGATGGGCACTCATGAGTGGACAGACAGACAGATGCCACAGCCTGGGGGCGGCCAGCCACATAAACAAAACTTTCATGGTACCCCTAACTCGACATTCCTCATTTTCATGGTGCGCRACTTGAAACCGAAATGCAGAACTACTGACCATGGGCAGCCACCACCGAAGGCATTTGATGCCTTACTCTGAAGACAGAAGTGCTCTATAAGGTTTACTGTTGAAAACAAACAAGCAAATTTGTTTTTTGTCTCTTAAATTGCCACATCAGTAAAAACTCTGCTCCCTCATTTCTATAAAGTGGAGATATGCCCCCTCCTCAGCTTCCCAGCACACCTATTGTGTACATAAATTAGAAGTTTGAGGTGTACTCAGATATTCTCTCGAACAGAGCCATACAAAATGCTATGAGAAAATAAATAATTCTCTCTTCAGGGCAAGAATGACAGGTTAGCAGCAAATAGTATGGTGCTACACACTGTACAGTAAGGAATAATGCAACATKGCACAGTTGCTCATTAACTGACCATCTTCATCCCGTGTGCTGAACGAGGCTCTGTGCAGAAAAAAAATTATACATGATCATACAATTGCAGACTGTATCGTATGTGTAGACAGAAAAATCCTGAAATGAAACTACCCAAACAACACAGTATCGAGCAATGTAATTAGAGTGTTTGACTTGGCAAGTAATGTTACTTTAAAACAGCTTTTGTGCACATAATTTCCTATGCTTTTCAAGAGGGCAAACAGAGAAAACAACAGTTTCACCATATTTATCACACTGACAACAACATATTTGTCATCTGGCTTTGAACCTCTGGGTCCATCTCCGTACCTGTGCTCTTCTACTAACAGGAGTAATCAAGAGCAAAAATAAATTGCTACCTGTACTTTCATTTGTGTACCATTACCTGCACAGTAAATCTACCTGAATTCCAGAGGTATTTGATGGTAGCAAAAGCGGCTTCCCTTCAAGGTAACAGCGTGCTTGTTCTGCCTTTTTCCCTCAGCCCTTCCTGCTTTACCTAATTCTACCTTTTCTCCACTATCTTTCATTTCAGTCCTAGTCTCCTTGTGCATCCTTACTGCCTGAGATATGGGATGTCATTGAAAAGAAGAAATTAAGCTGCTCGTTTCAGGTCCAGTATTTTTTCAGCAGTAGCCTAGAGATAAGATGTTCTGCCCCACACCTCCAGCCCTGCTCTATGAATATCTCCGTGTGTGGGTAGCACGTGTAAAGCAGTCTCATGYAAGCGATGAACTAGGATCACCAAATTGTGAGGACAGTCTGCGCATAGCCCACTTAGCACTAAGGGCAATGGGAACCTTCAGCTTACTCTCAACAGAGATTTTGGAGAACCTGGTCGTGAAAATCCAAGCCTCTACATTGCATTTGCAATTTCAGATTTTTCAAAAGTATACAATTTAGACATATATGGGCACATAATCAAGGGCACGAGAAAGGTACATCCCTCACTCAGAGACTACCTATGGGGAAATTCCAAGTCTTTGCTCCATTGCTCTGGAGTTTAAGACTATTTGAATAAAAGGCTATCAGATTCCCATTTTTTCAAATGGGTAGACCAGGATTTTTCTCTCGYATCATTCAACGTAAGAACGTTAAACACACAAGAATGGCTGTACAAGCTCAGATCAAAGGTCCATCTTGCCCAGAACCTGCTCTACAACAGTGACCAAAGCAGATGCCTAGGGAACAGTAAGTTTAAATAAGCCAATAAATCTGCCTAAGGCAGATATTCAGCACTTTACAGTCTTACAACAACAAGTGTTTGTCAACTTCATTAATATTTTTTTTGTAGCTCCTATAAACCTAAATTACATTCCTGAAATTTCACTGGGGATACTATAATTGCTGAAAACAAATAATAACCCATGCGAGGAGACAATGGACAATTCCTCCAAAAATATGAGCAACAACACTATTGGCACATCATCTTTCCAGATTATGTCTATCTCAGTTTTCCTGTTCGTGCACAATGCTGGCAGGAAATTCTCTGTTACCAGAACTTACAATCTTCTTCCCCAATGCACACTAACAATCTCCCATCTCCTCCTTACATTCCCACGCAATTCATTTAGACTTGCGTTTAACAAAAAAAGGCTTGTTTGTCAAAGGTTGAGGCCATCTTGTGGTTTTATATTTTCTGTTCTTATGTTGAAGAAGCCCACTCACTCACACTGTTAAGTGTTATAATTGCAAGCTTGAGCTACCTCCATCAGCTGGTTGCCAAAGGTCCTAGGTTCCTGGTTAACATGGACTGATTTTTGACTGACCTYGAACTTTGTAAAAACTGCCATTTTCCTCTGAGTTTCTGATTCGGTCACATAATGCAAAAAAGAAAAATAATAAAAATTAAACATCTACTACAAACTACTGAGATCTCCTATGAATTACTGAGTGTTCTTTACAATCACTACAAATACGAAATGGGGGGGGGGGATGCGGAGGAAGAGAAGAACCACAGATAAAATAAGAGCAGCACAGTCARAAGACAAATAAAGCACATGTACCCTCAGCAGAGCTGTGGACTCTTTCCCCAGCGGCTGCTTCCCCACAGCCCCTCGCGCAAAGCCGCTGACCTGTGCGCCTCGGTTCGCAGCGGCAGTGGCCACATGAGCCCACACCGGCCTTTGATTCTGCGCTGTCGCGGGGCTTCAAAAGAGAGAAGGGTCAGAAATATTTGGAGAGAGAGGAGGAGAGGCTAAGCAGCACAAAAAGCACAAACATGAAAGGCGAATTTCTCAACATCTCTTGCATTGGAGACTCAATGTTTTATAAAGACTGTGACCACCCTTATAAAGAAAATATGAGAAATATYCCATGAAAAGTCAATCTTCTGCCTTCTTATCCTGTTCTCTCCCATGGAGCCTGCTGGTAKGAAGTCCTGCATTACTGCTTCTCGCACGGGCTCCACCACAGGCCACTGTTCTTCAACCACAACACCACCCTAGCTCCTGAGCAAATGCCAGCTGTGGGGCCAAACAAGAGAATGATTACAGGTATSGGCAGATGAAGGGCAGATCAAAAACTTAGCCTTCATACCTACAAGAGGGCCCTGAAATCTTCTCTGTACATTAGGAAATCTTGGCCAATATTTCAAGTAGTCAGTGGTGTCACCAGTAGAATATACCTGATTTCATTGCTAAATTGTATCACATCCACTCTACTGTTGTGAACAGTTGGGAGGCTCTGTTTTATAAAGTCTTATCCAAGCAAAGTCTGAATATCAACTTCAGTTAATTTTTTTTAGAACCAGAAAAATTTAAGGATCAAGCTCTTCTATCAAGGGATGAACATGTGTCTCCAAGGAGTCCAGGTGTTTTGAGTCTGTGGTCTACAATGCATTTTATTAAAAAGGAGAAAATTTGTGTTACCTTTTATGAACTTATGTAGATCACAGTGTCACCATTTATTGTTATGCTGCCTAACTGCAAACAGTTAAACCAGGGGAAAATACAAGAAATGAAGCGATAGTAAAGATTATTTGTTAAAACCAGTAAGAGTGTCCTGGGAGGAAACAACAGAAAAATTATTAATTGGAAAATGCCTACTCACCTGTCTGAATCTAAGCTCGCAAAGTTTATTCTTTCCAAGACTGAACACAGGATCAAAGGGGATAGTAAAAGTCCACAGCTTTAAGAGAAAGGGCAGTCAAGCAGATATTAGAAGAGGATGGAGAAAAATGCTACTAAGGGGCTCTCTGCTTCTCTGCAAAGAACAGAGATGCTAGGTTGAAAGGGATTTATCCCAAAATTTCCCTTTTTCCCTTAATGTTTTTGTCTGCTTGATTTTTTACCTTTCTGTACAAAAATAACATTTTGCTTTTAAAAAGCTGTTCTGAGTCACTTTAAACAGAAATTAAACATATGCTGCAGTTGGAAAGGGGATAAATAGAGGAACATGTAAACACGATAGTTCCTTGTTTAAAAGACGTTTCTGGATCTGACAAYGAAGGATGTACTGAAGAAAAACAAGTACAGCTCTTTTTACAAAATTCTGAAATAAGAAAGCTTTATTTTAAAGGTCTTCAAGGAACTTACTATACTTCTGTACACGTATATGTACAACAACAAAAATACTGAATAAATTTAAAATGTGGCCTGACCTTTGTGATTTTGTCTCATCCTTAAATTAAAACAAAGAAAAAGCAAWACAAAACCTGAACAACTTCCACTTTTGCCAGTACAAAGCCCTGGACTTGAGCTYTGTGATGTGAAACTAGGTCCCAGCTGGTTCAGCTGGGCACCTGAACTGAGGCAAGTTTTTCAGGCCCATTMTTCTCGGCTCTCCCAGACTTGTGGTTGATATTTCACAACTATCAGTCCGTGAGATGTTATCTACGAACCAGTAGTTGTGGCCACCAACTTGCTTTTCTATAATCTCTCCCCCTTTTTCCTATGTAAGAGCCTTAAATGAAGTTTGTTCCAGACTATTAACCTATGACAGAAGACTGCAGAGATAAGATTTCACTGACATATAGAACAAAGAAAAAGAAAGGGTGTGAAAATTGCAATGACAAGGTTGCCTTTTTAGTTTGAGATGTATGAAATGAAATAAAATATCTGAAAAATGTCTGGATAACACAGGTAGGGCTCTATAAGCAAATTACTTTGGTTGAGGGAGTCAGAACTGGATTTAATAGAAAGCACAAGAGACTTCATTTAGGAACCCAATTCCTTAACTATACCATCTAAAATTTATCCAATACTGTGCTGCTTTAAAGAATAAACTATATCAGTCCTGCCACAAAGAGATATGTTCTCAAACTACAACACTTCTAAAACAGGCAGAATAAACATTAAATTGCACTGAAACCTTTTCAGATTCTATCTACAATAGCAAAAGCTGTGGCTTTGGGAAAGCTACCTGTGTAACATTTAAACTGCTCAAACTAGTCTCATGGGTTAGAGCGGATCAAGCCATGTTTTAATTGAGTGCCAAAACTAAACTTTCATCTCTGGTTGGGCAAAAAGTTTTAGCACATTCTGGACTGAAGATGGTTTAAAGCTCAACGAGTCACAATTCTGCAGCAAAAGGAGGCGGACTCAAATTACATCACGACTGAGGGGAGTTATTTTCATACTTACGGTTGTTGGGTAAGAGCAAAACACCAAAAGCAAAACCAAGAAAAAAATCATAAAGGCTTGAATGCAAATATCATCCTCTGTGGAGAGTTTTGCTAAAGTGCCTGTGGCAGCACCTGGTTTGACACCAACTTGGCGAAAGTCTCAAGTTGTATTTCCTTCTGTGCAGTTTAACCTAACACAAACACACAGCACAAAATCATCAAGGACAGTGCTTACATTTCTCCATAATTTCTCTGCTCTTATTTCTGGTCAAGAGAATGACATCTTTCCTTTCAACTGCTAAGCAGACATGGGTTCAAAATTATCTGATTAGCATCTTTTAATCCTAGCTGGAAGCACGCTGTACTACTGTTTACCATAACAGGACCTCCTCTCAAGAGCACCAGCAGTAATAGGATGACTTAGGGATTTGCAATTCCGTCCAGTAGGCGCCAAAATACCAGTACCCCCCTTACATCCACACCGTTTCAGCATACCCAGTCCATACTGTATTTCAGACTGTATGTTCCAAGCACTGCCATATCATAAATACACATTACCCCATGGAAATCTGCACGAAACAAGAAACAACAAGGAAAGTGCAGCGATAGGATAGGGGAAAAGCAGCATTGTCTGTTTTTGCTRGAGTCCCAAATATAGTCTTTTACTTGGGTCAAAAAAAGGAAAAAAAAAATCTAAACGAATGAGTCTTTTTTTCCCACTGTTGTTTATAACCATAATTTAGCAATGCATTTACTAGCCATTGTAATCATCAAATAGGCCCTGACAATTGACAAAGAGACCATGAAAATGAAAGTAGTGAAATGGAAATGAATCACAGCTTCGCCACAGCAGAAAACATCTTTCTGAAGAAAGACAGACTAGAATGAACACTACTCCAAGTAAATTACATATTAATTAAATGAATTAGCAGTGTTACTATTGTCCCACTTGGCTACTCGCAYGCATTTTACCAAAGGACCCTTGCAGCTTTATGAGTTTCCATCTTTTTACTGCATACTTGTGTAATGCCTAGGATTCTGATTTCCAAAACACAGAGATGACAGTAAATTCCTAGATATGTATCCAACAGTAAATCAACCTTATGTAGTCAATCTCCAGTAGTTATTTCAAAGTCACAATGTCCTTCCACCATGCCAACCTAACTATTTTTGCCACGGGATCTATCTAGTACCGCTTCCATCTGACAACAAGCAGGATAATACTTTAAGACAGAGAACGAATGTATCGTGTTCCCGCTGCTCCTCTTCACAGATTCCTTTCTACACACCAGAAGCAAGTTGGACTGACTGCACGTACATCCAATATCTTCAAAGGCATGGAGCAAAGGTAAGTTCCCAATTCCATACTCCAACATAGTTCTCAAAACTGAAAAGTGCCCAACAACTTCCAGGAAGACATGCCAATAATACAACAGCTGTATATGCATTTGAGGACTGACTTGCCCAGCAATTAAAAAAAAAATCTTGGATTGTGAAAAGCAAAAACACAACTCCCACTGAACCACATGGTGGGCTTCTAGAGGACGGACACACACACTGGTGCCGACCGTGTGCTAGGGAACAAGGCTGGTTACTTTGGATCACATGACAGCGCAGGACCTCAGAGTTAAGACATTTGAGAGCAGGCTCCCATGAGAAGTTACATCCTCAGCTACAGTTCACAGTCCTCCTTACAGCTCCAGGACTCAAAACCTTGGRTGCAGCTGGTCAGTAAACCACCAATCAAGGACAGGTCACTGCACCTTAGATGTACGAAACTGAGCTGTAGCTGYGGGTGAACAAGAGGCAAGAGCTGACTACCGAATCTGATGCTCAGTGCATGAAACTTGATTGCCTGAAAAAAATGGATTTAAAGCTTTAGCACTACATGCTCTTTTTGGAAATTTTTATTATATAGGACAAAAAGTATATAAAGCTGAATTCAGTTTCAAGTGTTTTAAATGTGCATTGTGCTCACAAGATCTTTCTGTTTAAACAAATACACAGTCACATTTATATTAACTAATAAGTGGCAAATGACCTTCTGAAATCAACCAATATGCTCCCTTGTATGATTGCTAAGTATCTTTTTTATGAATTACAACCAAGGAAAAGATAAGATTTCAGAATTTGCAAACAAGTCCAGAAGCAGTACTTCAGTGGTGCTGAACAGGTACTGTGGTCTTTGAACACAGGGATGTATTATATTAAAGAACCTGACTTATGGACCTTTGCAGTAGCTGACAAAGATCAGATGCTTAACAGGAATGACCTTAAAAAAAACACAAGAATGAACCTAGGACCCTAGTACAAGGCTGTGGCCCTATCTCCTTGGCATGTATATTGTCAACTATAAAGGAAATACCAAATAATGTTTGCAGGAAAGGAAAATAAATGTATAAATTGAATATGTAACTTAGGATGAAATTTTCAAGCATTGTGGCTTAGCAGCTGACAACCTTCACAGGGAAATTGGCTTCCTAATGTTGAGGAAATGGGTGGTCAAATTACTAATCTATTCAAATTATTTTCATTCCAAAATATTGGAATAATCACTGCCATAATGCAGCAAGCATCCAACATCAAACGACTTGCAATAAAAGCCCCCAAAGCACAYAGATGCTTTTTGTAGAAGAGGTGCAAGAAGTCTTGCCCTTTCAGATACATATCCTACAAAAAAGGCTCAGTGTGGATGAGCTCAGATTAAGATAAAATGCATTGACCAAACATTCAGTACCAAATTAAGCTGCGTCTTACATTTTGCAGTTTATTACAGCACAYAGCACTGCTCTCTGTGGTTTTGTTCCTGAAATAAAGTCATAAACTCCCATTGTTTAAAATTATTGAAGTCTGTCTGCATCAGTATTATTACTAAGGCTTCGGTTTAAATGAATAATCTTCCATTTTTCAGCTACAGTCAAATAAACGAGATTCCAAATTCTGCTGGGAAAGGAAACCTCACAGTGTCTCACTTGAATAGAAGGCCAACATGATTTTTGGCTGTGCTTGTCAGTTCTCTCCGACTTGATACAGAAAATTCAAATGCCTACAGAAAAGCTAAAGTGGAGCACAATGCATCAAAAGATTACTTGTGGGATGTTGACATCTAGATATGGATTTCACACCTTCACTTTATCTTCACAATGCAGCAAAATACAGTCACACATCTTGAAAGGCAACAAACTCTTGGCAAGTTCACTAGGGCTTTTACTGTGCAGCTCAAGACCACTATTRAGTGTTAGGATACAGTTTCACAGAATACAGAATAGTTGGGGTTTGAACTGGATCTGGAGAACATCTGGTCCAACCCCTCCTCAGGCAGGTCATCTAGAGCAAGTTGTCCAGGACTATTTCCAGGTAGCTACTGAATATCCCCAAGGATGGAGACTCCATAACCTCTCTGTGTACCTGTTCCAATGCTTGATCATTCTCACCATAAGGGTTGGTCAAGCACATCCTATCTACTTACCCTTCTGTGTTGCTTCATCTAAGATGGAAATTCATGTCTGAACTTGGCAAGAGAGTTACTATAATGATAAAACATTTGTAAAGGGAGGTCTTTTTATCTTATTAAGACCTGATAGACCTGGGTAAAAAGAACTCTTACATAGACTTGTCTGTGTTGTGTACTTTAAGACTATTTCATACAGAAAAAGATCTGGGTGTAGACATGCAATTGCTCTAAATACTCACCAAGCCCACACCGCTAGTGTATTAAAAAAGGACTGCATCTGCTTTATAGGTAATAGAAGAGTAGATTTGTGGACTATGATAGGGTTAGCCAGTCTTCTCAGCTTCCATTCAGCTTGATGATAGCAGAAAAAAAATTTCCATCTTTCCTTCCAAGAACTACAAAATATTTAGTAGTATTTTATATGKTTTTGTCCTCCTCTTAAACAGCAAATACTGACAACTGTCCAAGAAAGAGTACCTACATGATGGATAGAGTGATCTGACAGAGTATGTGAAAAATTCTGTTTTACATTTCAGCAGAAAAATGCTAAGAAAAGAAACAATGTGCACCATATACAAAACAATCCCTGACTCCAAATGTAAATCCTGCCTCATGTGGGCTCTACAGTCAAAATAATTATTTTTTGAGTGTTGTGAATGTGTTAAGAATGACGTATTTCATATGCATAAATTACCTCCTGCCTTGTAAGGTTATCTCTAAAAATGAGATCTTGCTCCAACTCAAGCAAGCAWACAGATGAAGGAGACAGCAACAAAGACTATCAACCCTTCCATCTTGCTGTACAAACAGTCTGAATAGCCTAGTGCATTTCAAGGGTTCTTGTCGCTGATGATCTTTAGGATCTTACAGCCGAACTCTTCACTTCAGCAATGAGGACATCCAGTGGCAATCACCAGTTAACTTATGTGATGCAAGTGCTTTCTTTAAGTCTGAACTTGATACCTGAGACTATTTTTGTTTCACTTGTGCTGGTACAGGATGAATAATATCCCTTTTCTTGTTTGGCAACTGTTTTCCTGGAGTGAAATTGCCTATTGACTCTAGCCTGAAGCTAAGCAAAAAGGGCAGACAGTACAGCAGAAGCCATTAATGTGTTTTTTGCCTATCATTAACATGAATACCATGCACAATTTCAATCTATAAAGAAACACCAGAACAATCCCTGACATCGACAGGCTGCAATTGTTGATGAAGACCGACTGCTGTAACTAGTTCTTCCTTATGAAATAGTTTATGCATTAAAATACCTGGACAAAGCACAACTATTTCATACAACAGGTGAGCAGCAATTCCTAATGCTATTTTTGAAAAGAGGAAACTACGAGAGAAAGGTGAGGGTATTTTGTGAGTCAATGGCTGAACCGGGATTAAAAGGCAGGAGCCTTCTTCCCGAGTCAAACTCATCCTAGCTCTAACCGTCTTGTTTGTTTAGCAATGATTGTGCTATATTTAAATGGTGCAAGGTGTCAGGAGGTTGGAAGTATTTATGCCTACATTTTACAAGCGTATACTTTTCTGGATACCTTGAACAAATCCCTGCTTCACGCTGCTGCTGAGACTGTTTTCAGCATCAGCAAGTCAGAAGTTTCTCACCACAGGCAGGAGCGTTCGTTCCTTCGTACCCACGTCCTTAATGGAGAAGACGGAGCTGAGTCGCTCAGAAACCACCCCAGCTTGCAGKCCCCGAAGGCAGGCTCTGAAAAGAGTTGCTGCTTCTTTAACCTAACCAGAGGCAAGACCTTGATATCAATGAAGGACAACGCTAGGACTGCCCCAAAAAAGGAAAGAATTGAAAACAATTAGCGTGTTGATGTCAGCTGAAAGAGGGTCACTGAGAGATCAGCTTTCCCTGCATCTGTTCTTTAATTAAAAAGAGAAAGGTGGCAGCGTCCACCACTCATCACTATGGTAACATTTAAATACCACGCAACTTGAATTGGCTGCCCGCTCCCTTCGGAGGGCGGTGGGCTGAGGAGCAGAACAGGTAGTCASGGCGCAGGAAAGGGCCGACGAAGCCCGTCAACCCGAAACGCCACGCCGGGAAGAAATTTCGCCCTCCGCTGACTGCTGCCCTTGATCAGGGCAGCACAGCATGCTCGGAGCTGCACCTACAGGGATTGCTTACAGCCTTTTCTGCTGATCCACGCCTCGGCAAAAATACTTGCCAAAATATTTTTTTTTATTTGTTCTAATAATAATTTGTTCTAATAATAATTATATTATTCTTTTAACTAATTACAAATAGTCCTTCCTCCCTCCTCGTATTTCCTACTTTTTGGGAAGTACTTTTTGCGTGGTCAGCACTGACAAGGGAGTTTTGTTCACAGAGGCACATAGTTTCTTTTTTTTATTTATTTTTTCTTTCTTTCTTTCTTTCTTTACCTTCTGGTTCCACTAATCATTTGTTTGTTTTGTTGTGTCTTCCTCAAACTACAGCACTATAACGACAGCATAAAAACAATACTAAATCAAAATAATGTAAGGACAGTGCAATTAGAGTTAGAAGATGTCTATACACATTTTGGAAATTAACACACAGTCCTGCAATTGAGACCACATGAAATATTTTACCATAGAACTGAAAAAGTCTAGGTATTTCATTCCTTGAAAATCATTTCTGAATATCATTTTTTCTCTCAGCTTGAGAATACAGTACACTGTGCTGTATTTATGTATCCAAAAACCTCTAGAGATGTCACCATTTAGAGTTTGTATACACAAGGAACAGGAAATAAGATTTATTACAGGTTTTCCAACCTAGCAAACATCCTTCTGTTCCTGTACTTTCATACACAGTTTCAACATTTTGCCTTTTAACAATACATCAAGATTATGGGGACGTATATTATCCTATATTATTATGTGAACAAAGCACAAATGGTATTCCCTTCAGAAAAGGACCTGTTAAAAGCCCCTATTACATTAGGGGCAGAATCACGAAGAGTTGAGTTAATCCCTAACTAAAATATAAAAGATACACTTTCAGTTAGGCAATGAAATGTCCTATTAACATAGACGTTTTTAATGAGCTATTTTAACTTGTACCTGGCCTCCCTCAGCTTAAATCTCTCTTAGATCTCCTAGTCATTTATCTTCGGTGCTCTAACAACCTCTTGGATCTAATCCTTGATTAGTTCACATTTCTTGGCTGTGGCTATTATAACAGATTCAGCCATCAAAACAAATCATTTAACTTTTAGCCTATGTGCATTGCATTACATTTGAAGCATCTAACCTTCCAAATAAAGGTGCATCAGAAGCTGAAGCATAATTTAGTCTAACAAATTTATTTTTATTTAAAGGTTCTGTGCTACCTATAGGCCATTGGCGCTTTTCTGACTACACAAAGAACTTACAGGAAAGGAGCTTGAAGGAGTCAGATGCACTGTCCCATTTAAAGAGGTTTCAGATTCCTTCACGAATCCCAGACATTGCTCAGAGAAACAGGTGGAAGTGTAGGGAAAATACATAACACAACTTCTATTTGAACAAATTAGATCATGCTTAAGCTAAAAGAAAGAGAGAGAGAGATGATCTAGCTCCATCGACATCAACTGGAAAACAGTCACTGTTGCAAAACTAGGAGTACAATATTTCCACTCAGGAAGCATCTAGAGTCTGGTACACGGAAATTGAGTGAATTTCTCAGCAGCTTTGGCTTTGACCCTCTTGTAACACAGTCTCCGCCCCTCCAGTCATCCAGATGCTGGGGCAGTAGTTCCGTGAAGTTCATGGAGAAAGGAAAATTTTTAGCTCAGCTTTCAAATAATGAAGGGATCAAAGTGCTGAAAACCCAGTGAATTTTTATATATCCAAACACCTCTAGAGACTTCACTATTTAGAGTCTGTATACTCAAGGAACAGGAAATAAAATTTATTATAGGTTTTCCAACCTAGCAAACATCCTTCTGTTCCTATATTTGTGCTGAAAGTGCTGAAAATCCAGTGAATTCAGTCACTTGAAACAACTGAACAGGCAACTACAGGATGACCATGGAAAAGCTCTGCTACCAGAAGGACACCAATGAGACTTTGCCCCTTTTTACACATTCCTACACTTCTACAGTTCTCAAGCTTCCTTTCCTGCCAAGCCCCCAAATCTGTARGTCTGTATTCCCTTCCAGTCTGCAAACTGGCAAATTAAGGACTTTCAATACACATGTGCACTTTAGTCGCTGACACTTGCATAAAATTATATCACAAGAACAACTGTACCAGATTAGGCAAGAGACTGCTCAGGTTAGCTCTGCCTTCCACCCTTCACAGTGGCCACAAGAAGATGCCTCATGGAGAACGCAAAAATAGGKCAATTGCAGAGCAGTATATTCTCCTACCCTCCAACAACTTGCTGGTGGCATGTTGGTTTCCTTGATGGCTTTTGCATCCCATGAATTTGTCTATCTCCTTCCTTGACCCYCTTGCTATCACTGAGTTCCACACGAGAAGGAAATGCGAGCAAGCATTGCCTATTCATTTTCTCCGAGCCATTCATAATTTTACAGACTTCTATTATTTCTTCCCTGTAGGCTTAAGGATCTTAATCTGTTCTTCCTCAAGTGGAATTCTCTCCATACATTTGATTTTATTTGCTATCCCTTTTTATGTATCTTTTCTGCTTTGAAGATGGGGGCGGGGGGAGAGAACAACCACAGTGCACAGAGTATACCATATGAAGCTCAACCATATTTATAACACTAATGACATAATAATAAAATCATAGAGTGGCATAACACGATTCTCTGTTCCTTTCCTAATAACAACTGGTATTCTGCTTGCTCTTTTCCTCGATACTAAGCATTCAGCTGATACTTTCCAAGAACAGTGCTACTATTCCAAAATCTCTTGAGTGGTGAGATTGTTTACAGCACGATTTTGTATGCAAAATTAGGACTTTTTCCCCCACATGTACTACTGCATAACTTATATACATGGAATTTACCAGCCATTTCTTTTACTGTCCAGCCACTCAGTAATGGGAGGTCCTTCAGCTGTTTTGGTTTTAGCACATTGCTATTACCAGCTCAACCTTTTTTCAGTTTCACTTTCCTATGTCACTTACAATATATTGAACGACAGATATCCTAAGCAGCATACAAATCCTGTGAGACTACACCACTGGCTTCCCTACACTATGAAAGCTACCCATTTACTCCTGCCCTTTGTTTCCTACCTTCTAGTCAATTATTTATCCATAGAGGCTCTTTCTTCTTATCTCATGACAGCTAAATTTTTCTAGAAGCCTTTGGCAAGGAACCTGTTGAACGCCTTTCAAATCAAAATAGCTGATAACACCAGGATCTYTCACGGACTCCTTTACAGAACTGTAGTAATCTGTGAAACACGACTTCTGTTAACAGAAAACACATTTAACTCTTTTGCAATGTAACATATTTATCTTTGTGTTTACTAACCCTATTCTCTCCTGTTGTTTCTTCCAATTTGTCTGTTCTGGTATCTATTTCCTATTTGAATTCCTTTAGAACTTGTGGATGAATACTGTCTGGTCCTGGCAATGTGATACTCCACATTTTGTTGATTTGTTCTGTATCCTTTTCTACTGACACCTGAATTTAAGTCAGATCCCTTGACACATCCCCCATCCCTCATTTTCCCAATAAAGAAGAGTTCTGGCAGACAATGTCCAGAGTATTTTTTGTTAGCAGTACAAGCAGCTTTGTGTTCATATGATCATCCTATATAGTCTCATCTGGTACATCCCACACACATTTAGATAAACAGACAAAACCTTCCCCAGTACAGACAAAACCAAATCTGGATGTTCAAGATCTAAGCCTAAACACAAAACTCATTTTTAAAAATGACTTCTATCTTTTGAACAAGTCAAACATGCTGTAATGCAAGTCTCCCGCATGCATCAGAAAAGCTTAATGCTCTGCAGGTTTCATCACCCAATCTCAGCTCTGTACTTTGCACCAGCTTTAATTCGCAAAGTTCCTCCACTTTCAGCAGAGCACTTTTCAGCAAAACAACACTGAGCAGACTGTACATTAGAAAGCCATCCCACGCATATTTATAACTAATTTATTCTTCATTTCTTCTGTGTTGAATAACCAAATTACAACAGTGGCTCAGTCACCCCTTTTAGTTTAGGAAAGGGCAGCAGCTTCATTTGAGCAATATTTTAGCCCAGTTAGTCCATTAGTCTCCCGTGGAGACCAGAGGAGAAGGGAGACCAGGAAAACAAGAGTCCTGCAGGATTCCTTTTAAGTAACAGACCTCTGACTCATCAGATATCATCTTGCAGCTCTCCTGATCCCTTCAGAGATATTTTTTTTATTTTCCACRTGTCCCACAGAGACACTAAGTAGGTATCTGCAAGGCAGAGGCAATGTATTAACTTAAGCCATTGCTGATGAATCCCTCTTATAAAAGAGTCCCAAACTATTACTGTGCTGAAGGATCTTCAAAGTATCCAAGGAGTTTTGCTCCTGTCCTTTTCCAAACTCTGCAGCATGGGTTAGTTTCGTAACATCATCTTGTCTTTCCACAAGGATGTTGCCCGAGTGGATGTTCTGCGTGTAGCTGTGTAATTCTAGTTTTGAGATAAGTTTAATGAAAAAATAGCCACTATATTTATATATATGTATATATAGATACATACATATATATTACTGTCTCAAAAACAAAATGATTTTAAAATCTGTTTTAGACTCTTTGCTACGTAGTACATACGTGGCAGTTATGAAACACTACAAATACAGATGAAGACTCAAGATGAAGAATTTGAAGGACTTCTCTGGTTCTGTCTAACTTCAGCCACCTTAAAGCTAKCATCTAGTTTAAATTAATCATCACTTCAGTGAATGGAGAGAGACTCCAGAAAATGATTATCTAAAGTGGGAAACACTGTCCACTTCAGGTACCTACCTGCTCCCATTCACTAAAAAATAAGTTTAAATGATTAGCTTAAATCAAGCACTAAAAATAAAAGTTGATACACTGATGAAAGGTAAATCCTACTTGTTAAGTAATGATTGTAGAATCCACCTGTAGGTGGTAAAAAAAAAAAAAAAAAAAAAAAAAAAAAGTGGTAAAATTATGGAAAATCTCTGCATCCCTTTCAACTTGGAGCAGTATTGCGAAACTGACAATATTTTCTGTTAATACAGGAGAGAATTCAAAGTCCTTGGAAGTTAAGAAAAAGATGCTTTGCATTCTCAGTAAGACTCTGCCCTGTTACACATTTCATCCTACTGAAACTCCAAAGACTTCACAGAAAAAACGCCTGTCATCTACTCTTAGAAAGCAACCTTAAGTCAGCATGTACATACATACATAAAAGAATATGCATATGTGCATACTTTAATTATTATTCTCATCTTTAGCTGCAAGATTAATGCTCTCGAAATTGYTCTTTATTCCTTTAACGTTTCTTAAAAAAAGGTACCACAGTGTCCATCAGAGTTTTCTCACACCTAAACTGGTACCAGTACTGAAATAATGCTACGCTGAATATGTACAGTACTGCACCACAGTGACTGAACATGTCTTAGCATAGGGTTGTTTTACATTTTTGTTTTTCTATTAAAGTTAGATGTGCAAAGCTTAAATGAATAATCACTGGCAAAAGACTGCCTTTCTCAAAGAGAATGAATTTTCAGTTGSTCTCATGTTTTACATACATAATTTAATATTATACTGCATCTTTTCATCTGAACAAATGTGAAGCATTTTGCAAATATATACAGCACATATACACTGAAATAAAACTCTCAACTAGTATAAGGAACAAGATCTGTTAGTACCCTAAACAAAAATAGTCATTGTTAAAATAAAATATCAAGCTATCTGCTATCCATCTGTGAAAGACAGGACCTTGATTTATAACTCTTATCCAGAAGAGACACGTGTAGTAAGCTGCATGATATTCAATTTATCTGTCTCATAGGGATGAAAGGGTAAGTCTAAGTCTATACTACTGGGATTAGAGTCTCGGATTTTCATGAGGAGTTTATTTTTGATTTCCAAGTAGCCTTTTCACTACATGTTTTGTAATTTTTTTCTTATACTGCTGCTTGGCATTGCAAGAAGAGAGATAAAGAGGTACTCCGCAAATAAAATCTTTGTTATAAYTTACTGTTAGGTATTCACAAGTCTGAACTGCACCTGTGAAGCTGCTTTCCCAGATTCCTGACGTTATGTGACAGCACAAGAGGAAGAAAACACTCAGCCTTCATCTCCCGTCGGACTAATAGCCACCAAATAAYGGCTTTAAACCACAAAAACATGAATCTAGCTCTAGTCACCAGCCAGCAAGTGTACRGGCTCCACGCCTGAAGTTCCTCTGCGCGTGGAATTGCTTCTCATTTTACTGACAGAYACACACGTAGGAAGGCCAGCTTCAATTTGAATTTCTGTAAGGACTTGACCCAAATCTCACTGAAGCTGAAAAGACAGGCCTGCCACCATCGCTTGTATTGGCATAGAAAACCTGTTCTTTCTCCATCTTTAAAAYGATAAAATTGTATCCTTCTATGGCACTGCTCTTCCTAAAGAAACGCAAAGCGCTGTGCAGCACTTTACATAATGATGTGTAAGTTACCATTACCCCAATGTACTGAGAGGAAGCTGCTCTTTACCAGAGTGCTGCTACATATGACAGGAAGAAAGGGGTAACATTTTAGGCAACAGAATTAAGATATACAGCTTACAGTCTGGAAATCAAGGCAAAAAAAGGTGAATTTAATAAGCAGTACCACGTGGGTTGCAATGACCACAAGTAAGATCATGAGCAGATTCAACTACTCAATCATACGCAGCTTAAAAGTAATACTTTGCTTAATAATAATCTTTTCTTTTGCTTAGTGACAGTTGCCAAAAGTATTGTAATATTTCTTTTCTCATTACAAAAGATAGTTTAATGTGTTAAATTATTTTTAGATTTTTTTTATAATTCCATAAAGGASCCTCCTCTTGCCTCTCATGAAAGCCACACAGGATTGTCCACGCTTCCCTGGATACTGGGCATTAGATCCTTCCTGACTGTCTGGAAGCCTCTCAAGAAGGAAACCTCACATCTGTTTTGTTAACATCACTCAGCCAAGAGTTGCAGACCAGTATCTCAGGGGATGCAGATGATGCAGCATGGGACTCCCAGCTCCTTTTGAGCATACTCCTTGATTTACGGCAACAGATAAATAGACAAAGCAATAGGAGCACAGTTTGAAGAAGCTGTACATATATAACTTACATTATCTCCCTTTGCCTGTATAGAATGGAAGTAAATAAAAGCAAGAGATACTGACTGGAAAAAAAGAAAGAAAAGATGTTTCTTGCAGATATAAAAGCCAGCCAGAAACCAACAACAGCTACYGGTGAACCTTCTTAATGCCTGTACATGAGTATTTTTCAGATAYATTTCTGTTCTGTATTTCCATGGAGATATCCGATGCACTTGGATAGGAGCCCTGCAATGAAATCTGACCTCGCAGGAAGGACATTAGTTTCCCATCTAAGCAGAGATAACACCCCAATCTACATATTAGGTCAACATGAGACGCAGAAGAATACATTGGGTAGAAGAGGCGAGCAGGCATTTACACATACACATTAAGGCACGCAAATCCGTATATCAATAAGGTTTTTAAAATCAGATTAATTTCTACACAATTAACAAGGCTGTTGAAAGATCTGTTTTACAGCTGCTGCCGCTGCCAGGAGATGATGACAACTAAGGAAATGAAAATCAAAGGAGGAAACAATTACAACAATACTCACTGAAACTATTTAGAGTTCCCTTAATAAGTCACAGAAACAAGTAATTGAAAGAATGTATTTTATTGCTGATTAAGATAATACTTAATTTAAGTCTTATTTTTAAAAAGAGATCAAATTAACAATTCAATTCTTTCATTCAAGTGCTTTCTAGTCATGATATCCCTCCTGCCTCAGTCGGGAGGGAGGGAGGGAGGGCACCGCGAGAGCGCAAAGGGAATGAGCCAGGACACGTTCAGGGAGAAGTGTCAGCTGGAAGGAGAGACGTGCCAAAATACATTCTTATATAAAATGTTAATCCTTAATCATTTAAATCTAAAAACCCAACAATAAATATGCCTTGCTTTTCCAATCATTAAGTTGTACTAGCTTTTCCTGTTCTGCAACCATCATAAAATGGGTACTAGCACACATTTTGAAGCTCAATATCTAAACCTATGAAACAAAAAGTTTTCTTTTTTAATGTAAGACATATTTTATAAGCATAAACATTGCCAGTATCTTCTTTAACAACAACAACAAMAATCTACATACATTTTACTTAATATTTTTAATGCAAACTCGCTAAAATGCTTGATCTCTACATATTAGCACTGAGATATCTGGAAAAACAAAACAGTTAGAAAAATAAGTTACTTCTTTGAAAGAAAGTGGGGTAACCTACTAGTTGCCACATCACAAGTACAACATGGGCCTGTACAAGTTTTCCCATATGTCCCCTGGAAATTTCAGATTCTGCCTCAAAGTTTTTTATCCTTCTTCTGAAGGATGAAATAAAAGAAGAATTGAAATGTAAACAGGATATGACAAGACTTTCAATTTTGATAAAGAGAAGTAGTATTAATAAAAAAGGATGAATTTAGGTTTTTAAATAGAATGTTATATCCTGACAGTGTTCTGAAAAATTCAGGCATAGAAAAGTTAATCACAAAAACACTGGCAAACTTGYCTTTGAAGGGGAAAGCAGCAAAAAAATTATAGAAAATCAGAACTCAGAAGAAAAGGTAGAAAGAATTGGAAAAGGGTTAAAATGACTAAGATTAAGAAAATGTATGACAACCATTCTCAAAGACCTGATCTGCGCTAACAAAACCCTATCCTATGCTTTTGATGAGACACTCACAAATGATTTAGCAAGAGGTGCTTTTGAATTATACCAGTGCTTTTTGGCAATAAAATGTCTTTTTTCRAGTTTTCATTTGTATCTGCCTTAAGCTGAAAACATCTTTGCTAGAAAATAAGATAGGAAATAAGCAGAACCAGATTGAAGGGTATTTTAAAGCAAGATTCCCTAAAAAGGAATTTATTACAAATGTTAGCAAAGATTGATTAAAATAAATTTAAGAATTCAGGAAGTGTTAAATCTAAACAGTTAAATATAATGCAAAAGAGAGCCCAGATTTTAAGCTATTTAAATCAAGATAACATGGCATGAATTTCAATAGAGCTATGAAGCTTATAAAGGCCAAAGTTCTACCTAAAATTCAGTGAGTTCAATACTTTTTGTTTTAAAATAACTGTTTCAGCGTATAACAAATGCCTGTCCTAAACTGCATGTTAATTAAAGTTCATTCTGCCTTTGACTATAAGCTTCAGACAATTTACAATTAATTGCACTGAGGTCTGTTCTCCAGTGTCAGTTAGCTGGCTTGCTCTAAAGCCTAAGGTCCCATCGTGCTCCATAAAATGACATGGTCCRCCAAAAGTCACTTTGCACCACACAAAAGTGCAAAATTTACCCTCCTCAGGGAGAAGACAGTAAAGATTTTGCTGGCTCGTGCATTGACTTCCTCCCTTTTCAAGAACATACATATGCAGGGTGGGGWGGAGGGATAAGGGAGCAGGACTCTGGACCATGTTTTCATAGAATCCCTGAATGGGTAAGGTTGGAAGGGACCTCTGGAGATCATCTAGTCCAASCKCCCTGCTCAGCAGRGTCACCTAGAGCATGGTAGACAGGGTTGCATCTAGGCGGGCCTTGAAGATCTCCAGAGAAGGAGAYTCCACAGTTTTACCAGATCCTCAACAAGCAAAAGCCAGGGCAGCCCTGCTACTGCTCTAATTTGCATGGATTCAAATTGCTGTGACTTCAGAGCGAAGTGGCATGCTCTCCTTTCTACTATGTATGTCAACAACGCAGAATCCACAATCCAAAACACTGCAGTTTTAATAGCAAAGTGCCCATTTTTCTTGGCCACCCTGAATCTGGGTCTAAGCTGTAACTAGCTAGACATCTTCAAGGAACACCTTCCGCCTCCAAGAAATACAGAGCTGACTAGTATTCAGGTTCCACCTGTGAAACCAAATGCTCAAATATAGCAAAGGAATTCAGTTTTCCCCCTCTGACAGGTATCCAAGAAAGAAGTAGGTATGTGATACATGTCTCTCTTGAGTAAGGAAGGATGCTACTGCATCCCACTCACTTTCTGGTAACGTACTGAATCTTTCCCCTCTGTTTCTTAAGATTGATAAGGTAGAGTCTGAAAATGTATATCAGRTTGAAAACAGCTAAAATCTAATGAATAGGCACAAGCTCTGCTTCCACTGAAGTGAATAGGAAGACTTCACGGGACTCAGYTGGAAGGGGATGTTCATGGTAAGCRAAGTAAGTACACGTAAGACAGACGAGCATGATGTGACCAGAAACCTAAAATAGTACCTTGGAAGAAACTACCTAATTGAGGCTAAAGAAAATCAGGGAATGAAATCATCCCTTAACACCTCAAAGCGTCATAGACCGAAAAAAACGTCAAGAAACAAACACAGCATTCAAGGGCAAGCAACTCTAAAATGAATAAACAAGCGGACAAACGCTTACAGGCTAACAGGGATCTTCTCCGCCTGCAATGATTCTGCTTGCCAGCACCGTCAGGCTGGGCCCTCCCTGCCAAGGAGGACTCACACCTGCCTGAGCACCAGTGCAGGCCAAATAGCACACAAAGTCCTTATGTCTGATTACCAAGCTGTTTTCACTCAGCTCTGCCACCTCCCTCATGACTCGTGATGGGCATGCCGGGGCAAGGCAGCTGTCTCCCGGACAYGCTATCTCCCTGTGCAGCCAGCCACCTCACGCATGGGCCAGCTCCTGCACCCCGGGGAGCAGAGCTCCCACCACAGGTCTTGGTTTGATGTCAAAGTCAATAGGAGCTCTGTGTGCAAAGGGAGCAAGCACTTCCTGCACACGCAGGGGCTGTGACACAGCCCAAAATGTCCTCCTGCCAGCRCAGGGCATGGCTGGAGCACAGCAAGTTTAATGCCAGTAAGGTGATGCAAAGTTCTGCTATCTCACAAACCAAAAACACTAAGAGAAATCTAGGACACATCATTGCATGAGTGGGGTTTTAGCTCTAAGGACCAAAAGGTGCGATATGTACATGGACCTTCAGAATAGGCCACAACAGGTCATTTATCACAGGTCAGCATTGCAACACCCATAGCTMTGTGACCCATAGGTACACTGGGAACGGAGATCAAGAGTCCAGTATGATTTCTACAACTTTGTCTCACTGAAAAACTGTATTAACTTAACAMGATGGCTACTGAAACCAATTCAGATGAATGGCAGAAACCTTTCGTACGACAATCTCTTTCTTTTTTCCCCCAAGCGCTGTGTACTGATTTAGCCAAAGATGACTCTTTATCAACTTGAGATAAATGTGCGCTGAGCAGTTTCCGAGGGCCCGTAAAAGGAAGCTGCGTTGGATTTAGGCTTGCCAATTTGAAACTGGTTTTGATAGCTTAGCGCAATTTTCTCCCGCCGCCGAGGCCGACCTCACGGCAGAGCGCGTGCGGCGAGACTCGYTGTGGCGCGGTGCTCCAAGGCCTCACAGAGAAATAACAGAAGCTCCTACTCATTACGCTGCAAGAAATGTTGCCCCAGGAAAGATCCTGTGAGCCATGGAACATGTCGGCATACACCAATGCTTTTGTTGGGTCAAGACAATCAAGTAAAATAATTAGCAGCGAGATATTGGATCTTCCCGCTCTAAGGAAGTGGTGCAGYGCTGTACGGTACGCTCCCCAGAGACAGGCTGCAACCATTAGGCACAAAGATATAAGGAGTGAGGAGGAGGAAAAAAAAAAAAAAAGATGAGGATTCCTTGCAGAAATTTCCTGCCGGATAATTGTTTTATTAATTGTGAAATGAGAAGATGTATTAAGTACTGCGTGGCCCACGAGTGAGAAATTCAAGAGTATCTCCCGTCTTTAGGAAGATAAAGAGGAGACGACTACGGCGTGAAATCGGGAGGAATAAGAAACCGGCTTCCCCTTTTAAGAGCAGCATCAATTAAACCCGGGGGAGGCGGGTGCAGTTTACTAGTTAATTAGTCCAGGGATGTGGTCCTTTCATGTGTAATTCAGAACAGGAACACCTGGTGTGCGGCACTTCAAAGCACGGGGGAGGAAGACCAAAAAAAATAAATAAAAAAATAAAATAAAGCCAAACAATGCCGGATAGGTCACAAAAGCAAGCAACAGCACAAGAACAAAAGCCTGTTTATATGTGACCTTCAGCCGGCTGTAAATAAAGCGAGGCGCTCGGACCCCCTGCTCCAGCCCAGCGCCAGCAAAGAGCTCCGGGCTCACCGGGGGAGGCTCCAAAAGCAGAGCCGGGAGGGGGAGCGAGGGAGAGCGAGACACGGTGGTAACTAATTGTTTTACAACCTAATTAAAAGGAAAGCAGACAGCAAGATATAGATAGGGATATAATGATTATAATCACGTCCCGCTCCGCCGAAACCCAAAAGGCTGGGAAGGGGGACGCCATCRGGGGCACCGCTCCTCCAAGCTGGTGGCAAGGCTGCCCGCCGCCGAGGAAGGGCAGCACAGCTCGGGGATGGCAAAATTACAGACGGGCCCATATCTCAAGGTTTTTTGAGCTGGCAAAAAATCCCGGTCAAGTTACAAATTTCAGGCTAGGAAAGAACCGGGATTTCGCTTAGCCCCGTGTTTAAATAAAAGAGGACGTATGCCCCTGCTCCTCCAAACCCAGGCAGAACAGTAAAATTATATTCTAAAGTTTCTTAAAAGCCTCTTGCAACCGTTAGGACACATCTAAGCTTCTCCCTAGCGTGCCCGGCTCTTGCTGAAACTGGAAGCAGAAGCACTACGATAAAACTTTTAGTGTTTTACCTCATCAAACCCAACGCTACTCATTAAACCTCACGCACCAAGAAAGTAGGTGTTACTTTCTGTTTTACAGGAGGAAAACCAATACCRACGAAGAGATTAATTTAGCAGTCAAAAGCCACAGAGTAATCAGCAGCAGCGATCACCCTTGTCCCCAACTTTTTAAGCTATTTTGCTGCTCAGTTAGCACCTCCACCAGAAGACAGCCAAGTCTGACAATGTGAACAGTATTTTACTGGAAGTTGTTAATACAGAGAAATCTCTAAAGGGGATAACTCCAGAGGAGTACAAGCCTGGTTTTAGAGGTCTAGGAACCTCAGGTAAGTCTGACAACTTCCCAATAAATACATACATATATATATATATATATACATACATATACATATATTTGAACCAGGTCCGTTTATGATATTAGTGATCATTTTGTCTACTCATCACTAACATTGATCCAACACAGTAACTACGGAGGCTATTATTTTCAAATACTGGACTGCAATTTAAGAAATATGATTTATTTCTTCATCTGCTGCTATCTTTTGGTGAGTCTTAAGCAGAGTCTCATTTTTGCCATATGTAAAACAGAGGTGGTGCAGAGAACTCAGGTTTATGAAAGTTGCCCCTCTGAACTGAGGTATTGTTAGAGGTCGCGACGCTGAAAGAGCAATTTCTGTGCTTTACAGACTATGAAATATTGCAAAGCCGCCACATTTAGTTCTAAAACAGTTTCGATTCCCCAAATTATTTAAACAAATTATAAGAAGATATGTAGAAATAAGGAGCACCTTGGAAAACTTGCATTTAGGACACAAGGCTTTGAATACCACAAAAAGCATTTGCAAACTCTCCTCCTTAAAAACAACACAAAGTTCTACCTTGCCTTTAAGTAGAAAATAGTTATCACAAGGGAAAGGTGTATGAAAATATATTTCAAAATGGGCCAAGTATTAGCCAGTAATTAAATAGAAAATTTAAGCATATTTGGTAAATTGCTTTTGCTTATTTCTATCTTTTATATCCATGCTAGAGAGAAATTTGTTTATATTAATGACAAATATGGTAGCATTTTCTAGAATAAGCTCTGCAAAAAAGCCTGGGAACTTCTCAAAGTGTTTCTCCTCACCCAGTTGTGCTCAGTTGTGAAGAAATAAGATTCCTTAATTTAAGAAAAAAATGGTTTTATTTGATGAACTGGGACCTCTCCAGAAGTTGATTTGTCTTAAGGAACCAAAGCCATCATGCAAACTGGCACCTTACAGTAGCTCAGTGCTGAAAGATATTTTACTTTTATGTGTGAGGTAATTTTTTTTAAGGATTGGAAAGAAATATTGTCCAGCGTAAGTCTCATGAGGGTAGTGATAATGAAACGAAATCTAAGCTGACTGAGCTTTTATTAAGCAAAGCTATTTGACAAAAAACATGATGCTATGATGACAAAAATCACCATGATACAGATTCCTCCATATGCTTCTCTGCATAGTTCCTGTGTGCTACACAAGGCCAAAACCAGCACAAAACTTATCCTCATGAATCGGGTGCCCACAAGACAGACCCCAATTTCACCAATGCTTCACAGAAAATCATTCAACTGTACATAGGAAGTGATCAGCATCGCCTACACCCTGGCTGGTCAACAGGGTCACATGGCCAACGCTCCTCAGACAACACAGCCAGCACAACTAAATACACAGCCCTTGACACCAGCCTTCTCATTTAAGTCCAAAATGTGGAAACGGCATCAGAAACCATGTCGGCATGGCATGGCAGCGTGGAGTAGCAGCATCCAGGGAGAAAATAGACCTACGGCCAGCCAGAGGACTCACTAACCAGTTGTTTCATTAAAAACAGCAGTAAAATCTGGACTCCAGAACACCAGGGTTTAAGTATATAATACCATATATATGTGCATGCGTGTGTGTTTATATATATATATATATATATAAAAAAATCATTTATTATATGTATATATGTGCGTGTATATATGCATATATATACAAATATATATATGTATACACACACACACACACATATAAATGATTTTACATATAATCTTTAACACAAACACTTTTATAGCTCTATAAAGGGAATAGGTAAGACTTGGTGTAAAGCAGCCGGTCAGCTCCAAGCTAAATGAGGACAAAGGGTTTTTTGCGTTTGCATAGTTCCTAGATATCCTCTCTTAGTAGGTGTAAACCAAGAGAAATCAGTGTTAAATATCTAGAATTGTTAAAAACCACAAGTCCCACAGCGGGTAACCCAACCTCCTATTCCAAACCAGAGTGAGAGGGGAAGGAGGAAATACAAGATGAGATCACTGAAAACTGAAGGAAAACACTCACAAATCACAGGATATTGCTGAGAATCTTAAATTCTCACCCACTTGGGATCTGTTTCAGTGATTCCAGGTAAAGTTAGGCAGCCACAAAAATATCCATGTTTACATAATATAGATCATATATATCCAATATATCAAATTACCCAACTGTTAAGATAGAATTGCAGTATTTATTTGCCTTTTCTTTTTCACCCTCCCAGACTTCATCTTACCATTAAATTTGTCTCCTGTTGTGTTGCAAAAAGAACTGGAAGAAAACTGGCAGTCTCTAGGTACTCTCATCTTCTTGAGTGCAGTGTCTCAGTACACAGCAAGAAGAATATATTCTCAGAAAAGAGGTCTGAGCAGTRTTTCCTGACAAGCAGCGAAGAGTGAATAACAGGGCTGGAAGTGCTAGAWGGCAGTGTTTAGGACAGGTTTCTCCAAGGAAGGAACAAATTACAGTCCTTCCTGGAAGGAAAAAAAAATGAAAACCCTAAGGCAAGCCCCAAGAGTTGCACTTGGTCTGGCGTATAAGGAATGCCCATAGCAAGTGAGGTTTTGGGGAGTTAATTTACTGTGCTAGTGAATGAGACTCTCACTCCTCATGCAGCACTTGACTCACTGCAATTGGAAATATAACCATCAGTGGTTTAAAAAAGAGGGGACATCTTCAGGGGAAAGATTCAACTTTCTTTGTTCTCTTTGGTCTCCACAAACAGAATTCATCTGATTTGTAGATATCTGTAACATCAATATCTATATCTGCATTAGCTGGAAAGAGTCCCCATGTAGTTAAAACGGAAATAAATGAATTTTGCTCCGGTATGATTCACCTGGGCATCTACCTTTGATAAGACAAGGGGAGTTGTGAGTTGCCTCTTCTCCCCAGTGCTGGGCAGGAAGCCTGGCCGAGGAGCTCAGAGTAGATGCTCCTGCTGCGGAGATGGCACCGTGGAGCCACCAGTAAGTCTGGGGCAGGTGACACCCATCCTCTGAGGCTCACCTGGTGAGCCCTGAGAGGCAGTAGAGAGGCCCAATGGGAAGTGTCTTGTGCTCTTGCTGTGCCAGCTGGGAAGCATTTGTTTCTTTACCCTTCTTAACTTTAACTTTGACGTCGTTGATGAGAGCACTGTGCAGATCTAAATAAACTAGTGACAAATAAGGGTTTGGGATCTGTAGCCATGAATTGTCATCAATGAAATCCGATTTACACAGGCCTGCTCACAAGCATACTGCCTTGCACAAGGACTTCCCAGACCCCATTAGTCATAACATTTCTCAAAGCCCCGGACTCCCTAAAGGGGTTTACCGGGATGAAATCAGCAGTGGTTTTCCCTCTCCCAGTAGCTTCTCAATATAAGCAGAGCCCAACTGTGCTACAATGGCTGCTAGCACCCTCCTCAGAGAGCTACCTGGCAATTTACCTGGTCAAGGTGGCCTCTAGAAAAGGACCACTAAGAGCTTGGAAGATGAGTTAATCTTCAGTTCAACCTAAATTCCTACAAAAAACAAGCAGTCTTGAATTTATGGGCTTGACTTACAGAGCTTCAGCAATAACCCAGATTGTAACCGGGGCATATATTAGAGCTAGCACATTATACTTTGGAGAAGTAAGTATTTCTGAACCATAGTATCTTCACATGCCAAGTACTGGCATCAACAAAACCTCTTCAGTGTCTTACAGGAAAGAGTAGCACCTTCTAAACCATTAGCACCCTTCAAACTAGTGCAAGTACGATAAGTCACTGGGAATAAAAGTAAGCACAGTGTTGTTTTATTTGTGCCACTTCTATTTCCTTTAATGTGTGTCTGATAAAATGTTTTCTAAGCACTGCCTTTAGTATGTGTTTATCCCAAAGGGACTGTTCCAGGAGGACAAAAAATGCAGCACCCACTATTGCCAGGTTTGCCTTCAAAGCCATGAAAGCACACTTCACTCACTTGAATAAATTTCCTTTTTATCTAATACATCCAGTGATGCTTCAGGCTTGTGCTTGATGAACATGTCCTACCTTTCAGCAGAAACTCTGCAGCAGAAGTTAAGTTAGCTAGGAATAAAGTCACCTCATGAAAATATTTGCCATGAAAGCTCACATTCAATAACAGGTGTCTTATTTTTAAATATTCTCATTGTAAAAGATGGTTAGCTTTTTGAGGGGTCAGTCCCTAGTGGTTGAGAGGTGCAAAGTGCCTTCAACTGTCATTGATTTTGGTGAGAAAGAGCAATTGAAATATGGTAAGTCTGCTTATTGGGAGCTGAAATCAACACTTTCCCTCCACCTGCACTTGCATTAAAGGCAAAAGTAAGCGAGGCAAAGAGGACAAATAACGTTACCTCACTTTCAGCTTTAATAACTTGYAAAGTGATGCAGAGAATCCCTTCCTCAGCCTCAGACAGACCAAAATAATTCCCCCATACTCYGACAGTGGGTCTTGTTGCTGCATGCATGTCCCCAGCTACACAACCGATTATACCCCCCACTCCTTTAAAGAGCACCCTGATAATATGCAGGGCTAAAATGTCAGAAGCTATTAGAAACTCTCAGAGACACAATATATCTCCATCCCCACGTTTTCCCCTTACACTGTGCAACAACAGACAACAGGCATGCAAACTGCTCAGCTGCAACTGTTCCAAGTCGAATAATTACAACTTGTCAGAAAGAATTAATTTTCCCATTTCTCATAAAGATGTGTAAAAATTACCATGTTATTATACACTGACACTCTCTGGAGGCAGACACAAAATTTAATTTTGAATTCTTTCCGCATATTAAATTAAATCCATAAATAAGAGTTTAGGCATTCACTCGGAAGCATATGTTCATTGGGAGCGAAAGCCAACACGAGCCTGGCTGTAATGGTTGTTGTAATGTTTTAATAGCTCGCTTCTTCTAAGCACCAATAAATTTACATGATCATAACAGTCGTGGGCATACAAGAAGCCCATTACTGTCTGGGCACAGGCAGCAGCGTTAACAGGATGGAAAAATGGAAAGGGGGGGGGAAGAACCCTTAAATAAAATTAGGCAACTGCACTTGTCAGCTGCTCCATGATTGAATTTTTAATATTGTGGTCAATTGGTCAAAACAAATAATGGGATAAAATATTTTAATGTATTTAAAACCTGCTTCTGTGGTTAACAGAGTTTATCTATCTCTTTCTRTATTCAGTTTGAGACCTGTCAGGCTGCATTTCTGTTCTGCAAAGGAAGAG
Source organism: Rhea americana (assembly GCF_003343005.1). Lineage (NCBI taxonomy): Eukaryota > Metazoa > Chordata > Aves > Rheiformes > Rheidae > Rhea > Rhea americana. The sequence goes on from NW_028187088.1 coordinate 1,530,345, forward strand.
ACAGGAGAAAGGCTTGTCCTTGCGCCCTCTCCCCGCCGCGGGAGATGGCTCTGCCGCCCTAGCCACGGGGTGGCCCAGGGCCTCAGCACAGCGGCCCGTGGCCCTGCCRGGCATGCTGCTCTTCCGTGCAGAGGCCAGCGAAGCCGGGTAGACGGGAAACCACTCTCAGCCGACGCCGACGGACGTTAAAACGAAATACGACGCTACGGTAGCGGATGCTGCGCGCGGTGGCGTTTGGCTCCGTTGAGCAGAGACCGAGCACGGCTCCTTCGTTCGTTTGGTGCCAGCCCTAAGACAGAATTAAGTGCCATCCAACAGYTCACCACCTCCTCTCATCTCCACCCGGAGAATCCCAGGACGACGCTAACGGATTGACTCCGGATCCCATCCGGGGTACGCCTGTGCAACGCCGCCACGTGCTTACYCTTTCTGTTGAGACTGGGCTTGAACTACACACAGGCAAGCAAGCAGGGTACCTCCCTGATACTCCCTCCTTTCTGTATTTCCAATGATTTATCATTTAGATACACTCATAAGTTAAGCTGAGTTTCCCAACATGAAATTTAAATGTAATACAAAGGTTAGCTGTAAAGACAGCTTCCTGGAACTAGTTTTTAAATATTGGCAATGAACAGTAACAGCTAACCTTACGTTCTGCTCAGATTAAACTACCACACGCTGCCTCTGCCTTTCTTACACATATATCAAGGCGATTCTTTGAAACCTTAATTACTTTAAMAAAGAGTCCCAGTTATCTCCAAACCTCCACTCTCGCTACCAGCGACACTGAGAATATATGTACATGTCGTGTGTGTGCGTGTGTGTATATACACTATGTATATATGCAAGCTACAAACTTCCAATGAATCACACTACAGCATGGAAGGCAATCCAACTCTTAAATAAAAAAAAAGAAAAAAAATGTGTATATCGCAAGTCTTTAGATTTTTTTTTCTCTACTAAGATACATAAAATACATACAAAGTCAGCTTTCTCTCTATAATCATGTATTTCTTTAAATGCATATTTACAAGATAAAAATTGTCCAGATCCTTACCTACAGCAAAATATATGGCCACAGACAGTCAAGCACTTACAAACTGAAATCGTACCAAATCTCAAAAAGATTTGTGAAAACCCATCTCCCACTAAAGGCAACAGAAGACTCCTGGTGACTGCTGTGGGAGTTGAATTGGTTCCTAAATTCTTAGTTACCTACCCTGCAACTCACTGATTTCCAAAACACCATCCCAGGGCATTCACGTCTGTGCAACTCGCTCAGGATCAAGGCAGCCCCAGACCCGAGGAGGCACTGGATCTCGCCGCCACAGCCACAGCGGGGCAACGCGTGCCACTTTCACGCCTGCCCCTGGTGAGGAGAGGCCAGCAGCCAGCAAGACGCAGGCATCCTTCGATGGTAATATCAGTCTCAGACTCCCACTTCTCAGTGAGAGTCTGCATCCAGCTTAGGTCAACTGTAAGCAAAAAAATATTGCAGCCTGAAATCCGCTGGGTGACTTACAGCATGCAACACAAATCAGTGCTGTCAGTCTAATTTCTAGGAGATGCTACCGTAAATGTCAGCTCAARCAGACTGCTACAGGTGATGCCCGCACTATCAACGAGACTGCATTGTCTAGCTTGTGGGTGCTCCCAATGCTTATGTTTGCCAAAATTTCACAGCACYAAATTCAGTCTTTAATAATCACTGATAACGAGGTGCAAAAGACAGTAGCACCGGGGTGTTAGTGAGGTTTAAAAAGTTCACCAGCAAGTGGCAATAGCTTTGCACAGATACTTCATTCAGAGGTAGAGGTAATTCATAAACTGAGTATGAAAATAAAATAAAATCAGCTCTTCGAAGCAGGGAAGATCTGGGGGATTTTGTGTGTGCTGCACTTTGACATTGTATTATTAGTGCGTTAAACAGGAGACTGAAGCCTGAAACCAAAACTTTGCAGGAGCTTTTGAGAAAGACTTTTGGTGGTGTGGTGGTACTAGTTAAGGAAACTGAGGTCTGAATCTCTCACCTTTCTTTGACTAATCTCATTCTTGCTCAGAATTGCAGTGATTGAAATCTTTGTCACSGACTGTGTAGTGGTTTCTCTGAAATGAATTTGTAGCCTCAGTCCAGATCCTAGTGGACAAAAAAAAACAACCCCAAACCCCCTAAAGCATTTGGTATTAATTGGCCATCCTTGCTGGTGGTCTCAGGACAGAGGCCGTGGGCATGGAAAATGAACAAGCTCCTGACCTTCTTCTGATCCTCTCTACGAGGGCTGAGACAATGACTGGGCTATGCACTGCCATTTCCTATTTAATTAAATGGCTAAATGGAAGATTTCCTCTGTGGCTAAATGGGAGGTTTCATTTTCTAGGGCTCTCAGTCTACCAACTCTTACAGTCACTTAAGTTGACTGTAACATTTAAAGAAAATAATTCCACCCTTCGGTTTTCCAGTACAAAGAAAACAACACTGCACCACGGTTGCAGCTCAATTTATGTAGAGCGAGATTTATACATATGTCTTTCCATTTGCATTTTTTAATAAAAAAAAGGGACAATCCATGTCATTGTTCCCTTTAAACTATATGATATACTTGCCTCTAATCTCACTTTAGAGAAAACTTCTTAAAGATGAGAAAAAGTTGTTTCCATGTAAGATGTACAAACTTCAGCTACCTGATGGTGATGATATATGCACATTATATAATACATATATGTGGAAAACAGCCTTGATGTGACAGCTGAGTCCTGAGGCATCGTAGTAGTCGCTCTGTGTTTGAAAGACAGCTTCTCTACCAAACCACTCAAACAGTAAAATGAACACAATATACTCTCCAGCTAGAACTATGCCCTTAAGCTTCGGTTGGAAGAGGAAAAGAAAACTTCTCATTGAAGTCTATTTTAATTAGGACGGCAGAGAAGCAGTTTGAATGAAAGCCTGCTTTCCTCCTCCCCCCCACTTTTTCTTCTTGAAATCCAAGCTAGAGTTTAAAAAATTCTTGGGTAGGGGTGAAAACCAAGCGAAAAGCTGAGGCAAACTTGTATTTGAAGGTCCTTTAGCTGAAGAAATCCCCTACAAAAACTTGGATTTGGGGATGACAAGGAAAGGATGGGTTCTTATATTCAGTCTGCTTCTCCCATATGATCTGCAGACTGGCTCTGTCATAAAAGCTAGAAAACACTAAACAAGTTATACAGCATTTGCTTAACTGACAAAATATTCACTGATTATTACTGCCATTAGCCTGTTCTTTTTGATTTCCCCATGTATTTGTTTCTCAGCATTTTGGATGTTTAGTATCCTGACATGATGCGTCTCCAAAGCCTTGTCAGATGCTATCACTCTAGATTAAACACATACACAAGGATCCGCTTTATATTTGGCTGTGGCAGGTACCTTGTTTAACACGGGACTTCCCACAGGGTCACAGAACCCAGGTCCATCTGGGTCCACATTTTACGGCATCGGCACCGCGCTACCCGGCCATCTCCGCTTACCCTAGGTGCGGTAAGTATGAGAGCTTGCACTCGTGGCTCAAAGAGCCGGCGAGCAGGCGTTGCCTGCACCCGTCGCGCCCGCTGCCCGGCTCGTCCAGCGCGCCCTTGAACGTTTCCGGGGACGGGGGCTCTGCCCAGCTCCCCGGCTGCGTACCCAGCCTTACYGTATGCAGCGGGGGCACGTACTCTCGTTTTAAATATACAGAGCTTTGATCAGAGCTGACGAGTTTGTTTCCAGACGAGGGGAACGCAAAGCCCATGCGAGCCGGCGAAAAAAATCACACCGAAACAATGCTGCTGTGGAATTAAATAGGGAAAGGAAACGCGAGAGCTTCGGTGCAAATCCAGCACAGGCACAAGGAAACCGCAATCATATCTAATTAGAGTGAGAATAATGTTTCCCTTTGAAATGTTTAATTAGCTCTGTTCTATTACACAAACATTTGCGATGCAGAGCACACTGCGCTCGAAGCGTCTGACGAGTTAAGCGGTGCAAAGCGCTCGGGCRCCCAGTGTGGGGCAAAACCCGACAGGAGTGGCTGGTGTTCCCAGATGTCCGGACCAGCAGCGGAGCCATGATGCTTGCTGCAAACAGCAGGCTATCATTTCAACCTTTGTTGCTTCCACTGAAGCCTCCCATTGCGCTTTCAATTTAACAGCATCACAAGGAGACAAAGACATTTCTTACAATATGCCTTTCAGTTCAGAGACAAAATCCCATTTAAACTTGTTCAACCTCTCCTAACGTATTAGTTATTGTTGCCAGTCTGCATGTCCTCTGGCAATGCATGCTACTTGTTCTAGAGAAGGGGGAGCTTTTTTCTTTTTTTCTTTTGGTTTTTTGCCTTTTTTTTTTTCTTCTCTCTTTTTTTTTTTTTTTTTTTTTGCCCTTCAGTTTGATAAAGCAAGACCAGATTTACTGGCAAACTTACAGCATGCTTGTCACAAGCTTGCAGCAAATTTAATTAACCTTATTACAAATATGGTTTTCTTGAAGATTACATCACAATCTGGTTTCACATCGCCTGCTGCTGATTCAACATATTCTGTGCTTTAGAGAATATGTTCATTTTCTGAAAAAGGTCAAAATGTTAAAATATCTAAAACTTCACTGATTTCTTCTGAGTTCCTATTCAAATGTGGTGGTGCACTAACACTCTTCTCTCATGAGCAGTGCCGTTCGCTTGCCACACACCAATTGCAGACAGGTTTACTTTGCAATACCATTTACATCCCTTCAACAACAGTGATGGCCAGGTGATAGAAAATTTGCTGCTAGTTTAACCCCTCATTAGCACACCGGGACAAAATCACTATAAATACGTAACCAAATGAGGTTTTGCCCAACAAGCTAGAAAGGAATAAAAGCTACCAGCATAAAAATTTGGCTGCATAATGACTGAGCAAATTAAAATATTACTTTTGGTCAAGAACATTGACTGCAAAGATGCATTAATTGGTTTAGAACAGCAAACTGAATTAATAACTCTTTAGAGGCACTACTAGTTTTCAAACCCTGAAATATTTGGTTACAAAATTGGAACACGAAATTTCCCGTGACAGAAAACATTGGCATAAGACTTCTATCAGTATAGTCCAAACTGTAAAGAGCAGGATAAAAATCTTGATTGCTTACTTGAACCACACCTGAGTTTAGAACCTTTAACCATTGGCACAGCCCTCGCTACTCTCCCTGAACATGCGCACTCTCAGCGAAAACTGAGAGAAAAATGATTCCTTATATACGCATTTATTTTTTCATTTAAAATCTAGAAAAGGAATGCCCTTGTCCATATTCATATGATAACAAAGCAAGACTTCACAGACTGAAGCTCTGTTGTTGGTGTGGGAGTAAGTAGGGGAAAAAAAGTCAAATCATCTATACTAATATCCTCTTCGATAAAGCATACRCAGAGAAGAGAGTGTAAAATATGGACGCCTTTAGCAATCACTAACTGTGCAATTCTGTTAGCACGCAGGTGTTATCAGATGGTGGGCATCAGATGAAAAAGATTATAAAGAAAAATCAAAGCGAAAAAAAAAGCAAGCCTTAGTACAATAGCAGTGATCTAAAACCTTGGCATATTCAATAACGGTGCGGCTCATACATGCTATATGGTTAAGGCAGTTGACCAACACAGCATAAGTGCATCAAAAACATTACGTGAAAAACAGCTATGCTCTGGAGAGGATAATTTGCAATAGCAGAGTAACTAGTTAGGGGCTAAAGGTGTGGCTATTGTGTATTAGCTTTTGTAGGATAGCAAAGTGCTGACTCCCACCTGACAACGGATGCTTTTTCCATTTACCCCATGTGTATATTATATATGTTTCATATATACTTTTACTTAAAAAAAAAAAAAAAAAAGCTTTTATATGCTTAAACAGAGAGGTTTGAAAACTCAAGTGAGAGTACTCATCAAAGAAAGACAAAAAGGCTCTGTCTACCAAGGTCACTTTTTTCCCCTGCATGAGAAAAACAAAACAGAACAAGTAAAACTCTCCATTCCATTCCAATAACCAAAACCTTTCACACTGTTCTGCTAAACTTAATTAATCTGTAGGTCATTCGAACATTGCCACGTGTGGAGGTTGCACATTATTTTATTGATTCACTTTACAATAACTAACACAATGAAAATATTAAATTATTTAAACAGAGCAAAAGTCCTTGATTCCCTGGGGAATATACATACCACTAGGGATATGCTTTGAAACTTACTGCATAACATCCAAAGACCCCATTAAAAAATAGACAACCCAACCACAAAAGATGCTCTGCTGATGCTGTTATTCAAGAACAAGAAAGAACTGACCAAAAACATGAAGGTCACAGGAAACCTTGGCTGCACTGACTGTGCACTGACTCACTGACTGTGAGACTGAAGTTTCAAATCCTGAGAGAACTGAGCCAGATATAGAGGAATCACAGCCTGGTCTGCAGAAGAACAGATTTCAGTTTGTTCAGTGATCTGCTTGTCAGGATTTAGGACTATGAAGATGATCAGAGGGCTGGAGCATCTGCCCTCTGAGGAACGGCTGCGAGAGCTGGGCCTSTTYAGCCTAGGGRAGAGAAGACTGAGGGGGGATYTTAYCAATGTGTACAAGTACCTGAAGGGAGGGTGTCAAGGGGACGGGGACAAACTCTTTTCGGTTGTCCCATGTGACAGGACRAGAGGCAATGGGCAGAATTGAAGCACAGGAAGTTCCGCCTGAACGTGAGGGGGAATTTCTTCCCTGTGAGAGTGACAGAGCACTGGACGAGGTTGCCCAGAGAGGTTGTGGAGTCTCCTTCTCTGGAGATCTTCAAGGCCCRCCTGGATGCAACCCTGTCTACCATGCTCTAGGTGACCCTGCTGAGCAGGGGGGGTTGGACTAGATGATCTCCAGAGGTCCCTTCCAACCTTAACGATTCTATAATCCCAGCCAAGACTGCCCTGGAAGGCAAGGGATTCAAGRGGCTGGTTGATTTTCAAAGACAACCTTCTCAAAGCCCCAAACGCTCTATTCCAATATGCGKAAAGTTGATCAAACATGGTAGAAGGCCAGCATGGGTGAACAAGGAACTCTTCAGTGAGCTCAAACACAAAAAAAGTAGTCTATAGAGAGTGGAAGGAGGCATAGATTCCCCAAGACGAATAGAGGCATTGCCAGAGCATGCAGAGATGGAGGTCGGAAAGCCGAAGCTCAGATGGAGATGGAACTAGAAAAGGATGAGAAGGGCAATAAGGAGAGTTTCTATAAGCACATGGCAGCAGAGAGAAGGCCAGCAAGTCTCCTGTTCAATGGCACACAGGAGCTAGTAACATTGCAGGGTGAGGTACATGAAGCTTTTCTGCCTCACTTTTACTGGTAACGTTTGCCCGCAGACCTCCCAAATCCCCAAGGCTACTAGCAGAGCCTGTGGGAATGAGGCAGTACTCACAGTAGGTGAAAACTGAGGCAGGGATTGCTTAAGYCAGTTCGACAGATACAATAGGACTGGACAGGGCATCCAAGGGGGCTCAGGGAGCCGACAAAGTGCTGCGAGGCCGCGCTCTCTCCGCTTTCAAAAGTCATGGAGATCGGGGGAGCCAGACTGCCAGCTGAGCATGAGCCAGGGGTGGTCTTGGCAGCAACGGTGGTCAGCAGCCTCCTGAGCTTCATGAACAGGGGCACAGCCAGCCAGCCAGCACTTGCGAGACTGCACCTGGAGTACCCTATCCTGCTTTGGGCTCCCCAGTACAAGACAGACATTGACATACTGGGTGATTCCAGTGGAAGGCTGCCAAGATGGTTGGGGGGCTGAAGCACACAAAGTGCAAGGAGAGACTCAAAGAATGGGGTCTGTTCAGCCTTAAGAAGAGAAAGCAAAGGGGAAACTCAAGGCAAAGCTGCCATCTACAACTTCTCAGTCAGAAGGTATGGAGAAGATGGAGTCAGAYCCTTCTCAAAGGTGCACAGTGATAGGAAAAGAGGCAACAGAAATGCCTGTTAGGTGTAAGAAAACAATTTATTACCATTAGGGTGGTCAAACACTGGAGCCCAGAGGGGTTGTGGAGCCTCCATCTTGGAAATATTCAAAACTCAACTGGACAGCCAGGAGCAACTTGCTACCTGATCCTGCTTTGAGCTGGGGGGGGGGGGGTGTTGGACTAGACAATACCCAAAGCCTTTTCAATCTAGAATCTTTGCTGGATTGACTGCTTCATGCTCTTCCTCCCCTGGGCCCAGAACAGATAAAGCTTTTYGCAAACAGGATAGGTTTAGGAAGATGTCTGAAAACTTGGAGAGTGCATGGGAATTCACAATAATTTTGCTTCCTTCATGGTACCTTTTGAGCCCTACTTCCTTCTCCTTGCTCTCTTCCAGTTAGTCTGATAGAAGGGAATATGACAGAAGAGAATTAATACAAACAGAATAAATTCACTGATGTGGTGATTAGAGGCACTGCATTGCTAAGTACAATTTCTTTCCACAGCAAAACTCAAAATGAAGATTCAGACTGACATTTTTTCAAGAAACAAGGGTTAGTAACCCAGAAGCCTGAAAAAAAGGTAGAAGTAATGACCTTTTGTTCGTCCAAAATTCTTGCCCTGTCCTGCCATGCAGTGTTGGTATTGAATGGTCTGTGCATCACACTCCAGAGGTAACTTGTTCTTTGGAGAAGGAAGCAATCACTGCACATAGGTTTTCTTTTT
>NW_028187088.1:1539078-1548965 GCF_003343005.1 Rhea americana
GGGTGGGAGGAAAAGGAAGAGAAGGCTTTTCTGTCCATTATGTTTGTAAAGCACTTTGGGATGCTATGGGATGAAAGGTGCTATATATAAAGGCACGATATTTCTATAAAAGCACTAATATCAGATCCAAAAGAAATACTTTAAGATTTATGATATTTCTGAACTCTCACTCTTAGGACACAACCGGAGACCTTTTGACGACTKGCTCACTACCACTGTTACCAAAAATCCTAAGAGAAAAGATAACACTGCTACTGATTGCATATAAAATAGCAAAACTTGAAAGCTTTATAGCAGACAGCTCCCTTATCAGAATCCTCCACAGACAAAACACCTGTTTATACTGGCAACAAATGAAAAAACAYATTTCTCTTGTTAGTAGGTCCATTTATTATTACAGTACAGTATTACATGTACTTTTTTTTCTTCAAAATTCTCAAATTCAGCTGAGTAGGAAACAGTCTTTCCATTCTTGAATAATCAGTGTAACTTCAAACTATTTTCCAGTTCCAGAACGTGACAAAGTCAGAACCATTACAAGTATGACATTCTGGAGCAAGCAGATAAATCAGCTGCCTCAACCAAGCAGAGGTTAGAGCATTTGTTTTGAATACGTGACCCAAGTTTCAAATTCCTGCTGTAATCGATTCAGATGAAGGTCTTTACCACAGTCTCCCACATGTCGCATGATCAGGTTTCACAACAGGCTACTAGGAGCACAAGTTTGGTTTCCCAGTCACTCCGATTACAGCCAGACAACAAAACAAGTGGTACTGTCTTTCCTCTGTCATGAACAAAGCTGAGATACAAGTCTAAAGTCTGAATCAGGTACACTAACAATTTTAACCAGATCAATAAACACAAAACTGAGGTCTCGTATCTATGAATTATTCTGGATTTGAGGTGGAGGAGGGGTGAAACAGATAGTCATTGGGTATAAGTATGGTTTTGCTGAGAAAACACAACCTGGAGATAAACCTTGCTCTACAAAAGTTGCATTGAAGTTGACATATTCCAACAAAAACTTATGATTAGAAAAATCCCAGAGGAAAACGTGCTTTACAGATTAAAAAAGTGATTGGCTCTATGCTTTAATCTTAAATCACAGTAAAAATATGGACCCTGCACAGATTATGCCTGCACTGATAAAAAAGAATAAAATGGAAGTGAAAATTAAGTAGTATTAAGTAGTTTTTCATAACTTGCTGAAATGAAGGTAGGGAAAGAGATGAATTGGAATTTTCAATGAATGTACATGTCAAATTCAAAATGCATTACTCAAATTCATGATCATGGTGTTCTAGACTAGAAACAAGAAGCCGAAGATGAAGCAATCTCCTTAGCTAGCTGTCTCAGTTCATATGAAAAACCACCTGATGGGAGACTGGAGTTCAGAAGCAAAAGGAGAATCCCATGACACTGGCCAGCTTGAAAAGCTTCTTCCCAATACACTGTTTCCTAAAACAGCACTGCCCAAACTTGCAGTTGGGTAAGTGACTGAGCTTCTTCTAAAAAAGACAGTGGGTCATATGCTGCAAGTCTCTTCTGCTACATGGCAACTATCATCACGAAAATAATTAATCCAGCGTGCAGCCAGTCCCAAAACAGGCTCAGCACACAAAGCAAAGAGGCCCATAGCTCAGATGAACTGTCCTGCATGAGCTTCACAGACTGGTTAACTACACTACAGGCTGGACAAAACACTGTTTTGCAAAGCTCACTGACATGTAGTTTTCTTCAGCGATGATACATCTCATAAAAAGTCAGAGTAGAGGAGTGATTAAGTTTGGTAAACACCAGCACAATCCTTCAGGGAGAAGTTCTAGATAAAACTTTCTCTTGTTGCTTTTGCAACACCAGTGTAAACATTTATTGCCCCTATCCTAATCTGAATGGTGCCTATGCTTGTGACATGTGGCACTAGAGCTAACTCAAGCAACAAGAAAACACTAAAATCTTGGCCAGTGCTTTCTGCCTTCATTTAGTCCTCCCATAATTCAAGGAGTCTTGAGTCCCGGAGTTCTTCAACGAAGAGCCAGACCCCTTTATCAAAGGTGGAAGTAACAGGCTAGTTGCAAAAATCATACAGCAATATCTACTAAAAGAAGAATATCTACTCAGCATCTACTCAAAAGAAACACCTCATCATCCAGCTACCTTAAATATCTTTTCCAGCTAAAGAAAGTACAATACAAACAAAAAGTGATTGGGTAGCTATGGAGAATTGTTTATGCAACATCTGTTACACATAAAAACTAAGGGCTAAAATTGAACCTAGCAACAGATAAATTATTGAGGAGAATTGTAAAGTCAATCTCAGAAATTACGAAATACCTGTGCAACTTCATTTTAGGCCCTGTGCAACTTTATTTTAGTCTCTTATTCATATGAGTTGGCTGTTTACTTCTACGGTTAGTTTTAGTAAATGGATAGTACACATCCAGTCCAGCAACAGGTGGAAGCTGTAAACAGTTTGAGTCTTTTTACCTACTATCAGGGAATGACATGTTTGAAGTTTGCTTACCTACTGCAACTAAGAAATAGCTCATAATTTATTGCCCTAGAAGGCTGATGGAGATGCAAATATCACTGCTGCGACCTATGCAAGGCATGAGCAAGCTTTGCAAGAGAAGATTTACTGGACACTACTGCTAAAATGGAAATCTCTAAAAAACACTTGCAAATTGATTGTTATAGGTTGATTAAATAGGGTTATTAAATATGGTAAAAATGGTTAAATACAAGTTAAAACTGCATTACACACTAATAGGAACTGAAAAAGGAACATATCCCTGATATAGAGGCCACACATCTATGCCCAGACAACACAACTATTGAATTTCAAGTTACTGTTTCAAAAGATAAGGATGACAATTATGCAAAGAAAAAAATGCTTTCCAAAACTGAACAGCAAGCAAATTATTTTTCCCTAGCCCTCTTCTCTGTCATGTATTGGATGAACTTTTCAAAACAGAAGAAAACTGGAGCTTTGCACGAAGTTAAAAATGATCGAATTCCCTACTGTTCAGCGCTTTATAATGCAAACAGCCAAAAACACGACCAAAGAGGTGCTTTATCCACTCTCAGATAAAGAAAAATCCAATTTTTGCCTTCCTTTCTTCATATCCATCAGTCAGTCCATCAAAAATGCTAATCCAAACTTTCTCTCAAAATTTGAATGGTTCTATCTTGACATTTCAACATGAAAACTACCCCTCTAAGAAAGACTATCATTTTTAATAGTCTCTCATTTCTATATTTATAGGAGAATAAGTAGCAAACGGATTCAGATGCAATTAAAAGTTCGTGTTTTTTTTTTCATGGTACATGTACATAAACTGAAACACTTCTCTAAAAACTGTGTCAGGAAAACCTAACAGGTTTAAGGGAAAAACTCTTCTTAAGATTTCTGGTTCAGTTCTTCAGGATCATGAGATTTAAATAGTTTAAATGCGGGTTGGAAATCCATAAGATTACTGATCTCTGTTACACATAGATATTAATCTTCAAGCATTTCTCACTAATGTAACAGCTACATCACCTGTGCTTAATACTTACATAATTCTAATTGTTCCAATTTGCTGAGTAAAAGTGTCATAACATCAGTATTACTTCAGATTTACATGTCACCTCTCATTGCAAAGGGATTCTAATATGCTTTAAAAAATATATCCATTATACCTCGTTATCAACTCAACACTGAAACGAGCCACCTGTGGTGGCTCAGGTGAACAGCTGAGGCACAACACAATGCACAAGTGAAGTCCAGAGGAAGTGGAAAATTTGCCTGGCATTAAAGCATGACCTCCATCTTACAGAATAGGTCAAGGATTTTTAAATCCCCAGAGAACTGAAGTGAGGCTGAAAACCTGAACACAGCACACAGAGAAAACAAAACAGCTGAGTCACAAATGAAATATAAAACACAAAGATGACTCACTCCTGTGGGAATCGGGGGTTTGCTCCAAAGATCCTAGACTTTGCTTTACGATGCGCTAACATGACTTGACTTGACAAAATGAAACTAATTAATAATAATAACTAATAAATAAACCACCCTCTATATTCTACAATTAGTCTAAGAAAGTGGGAATGGGAACTATATGATCATCCACATAAGTCCTTGACAGACAGGGCATGCTGTAACTGTAGCACATACCCTCACTTCTCACCGACTTCAGTAAGGCTCTGCTTTAAAACTGCTTACTCAAAGCCATGGACCAAACGCAACATCACAGCAGCTACAGCCCTGAAAGGGCTTGGATAAAGCATTTCAAGTTACTCAGCCACAAGGAAAGCATTCAGGCCTCGCCGTGTGAGTCACCAGCTCAGTGAGGACCATATTGCTCAGATCACGGATACTGACAAACTCAACCATTTATTGCTCAAGAAGGATTTTTTTTTAAAAGCTTTTTGTGGCTAATGTAGGCAAATGAGGTCTGCAAATATTCACTAGAGTCAGGCATGCTGTGAGCATCCTCTTAATGAGACCATAAGGATGCAAGCAGGAAGAGCTATTTCAGCAGGTCTAAAAGGTAATACCCGACAGTTAGACTTCTTAATTTCACCTAAGCGTGAGCAGCAGAAAAATAGAAGCACAAAGCATTTATAATGAGGAAAGAGGTAACACCAAACCTGCCACAACAGATTTTAGAGAAGACAGGACAGCTTTCAAGAGTGGCCTGAATCGAGTTAAAACAAAAAAACAAAAATTCCCCAAATAATCACATGGTATAAAGTCACTAGCCTTTTTTCCCCCTTTGCTCTTTTTCATGCAGTTTGTCTTTGAGATAGACTTCTGTTTAAGAAACACTGAATACTCCCATCCACACTACCAAATTCTACATTTAATGCTTCCTAATAATAGTCAGGGATATATTTTTATATTCCAGAAATCATATTTTCTAGTCAATAAGATAAACAATTGTATTAGTAAGTTTCTTGGAAAAAATTCTTGAACATGAAGACTAAACCAACTCCTCCAAATAGTTCATAGAATCACTCAGAATAATTTTGGCTGAAAGAGACCTCAGAAGGTGGTAAGGATGGAGACTGCACGGTCTCTTGGAGCAACCTACCCCACCACCTGGCTGTCCTCAGAGGGGAGCAAGGTTTTCTTACAATGAGTCTGAATCCCTCTGTTTCCAAACATGTCCATTGTCTCTCATTCTCCAACAGTGCTTTGGTATGAAGACCCTGGCTGCATCTTCTCAATAATCTCCCCCATAAGGACAGGCAGGCTGCTACTAGGTCTCCTGAAGCCAGGTCTGGTCCAGGCTGAGTCAGCCCAGCTCCCACAGCCTTTCCTCACAGGGCAGGTGCTCCAGCCCCCAACCATCCTTGAAGCCCTCTGCTGAACTCGTGCCAGTTTGTGAATGCCCTTCTTGTAGTGAAGCACCTAAAACCAATCACAGTATTCTAGCTGTGCTCTAATGAGTGCTGAGTAGAGGGGGGGGATGATCCCTTCCCGGCGCCCCTGCTCACGCAGCCCAGGAGGCTGTTGGCCTTCTCTGCTGCCAGGGCCACTGCTAGCTGGTGCTCAGCTCGCTGCCTACCACGGTCCCCAGGCCTTCCCCGCAGAGCTGCTTCTCGGCAGTCAGGCCCCAGCCTGTGTCATTGCRGGGGCTCTTCCTCCCCAGTAGCAGGGCACTGCCTTGCTGAAGTTCACTGGGTTCCTGTTGGCCCGTTCCTCTGGCCTGTCTGGGTCCCTCTGGATGGCAGCCTCAYATGCATTGAGCAGCCCTCCCCAAACTGGTGTCATTTGCCAACTTGGTAAGAGTGCACTCCATCACCTTCTCCAGGTCATTAATAGCGACACAGCCCCTCTGGTCCCATGGATTTGGATAGGTTGAATTCTTGTAAGTAATCCCCAATGTGGTTTGCAGTCGCTGCTGGTATTTCTTCTTTTCAAACCCCACCAGTAGGCACAAGGGCCTGGGAGACCTTGCCAGTGAAGGCCGGGGCAATGAAGATGTTGACTACCTTACCTTTTCTCTTTCCACTGTCACTAAATCACCCACTTCCATCCAGTGACAAATCCACATTTTCCTTGCTCAGTCTTTTGCTACTTAYGCAGTGGTAGCAGCTCTTCCTGGAGCCCTTGCCATTCCTTGCAAGTCTCAACCCTAGCTGAGCTTCGGCTTTCTGAACATCATCCCTATATGCCTGGCAAAGTCTCTGTAATACTCCTTTCCAAGTTTCCAAAGCTGTGGTTAATTACAGCTGACTGCAATGATTTCATATTTCTAAAAAGTAGTTAAATTAATGGAATAGTTAAAGTATAGTTAGCAGTATATAGTAGTTATAAGTAATTGAAAACTGATTTTTGGCAGAATTAAGAATTTAATGCAATTCACTTTTCACTATAAATGTTTATATTTTCCTCAAAACTTCTCCTAAATCTCACCTACCCTTCTACCAAAAATAAGAAAAGAAATCTGAATTTTCATTTGCAGAATATTTTATCAGGGAAATTAACTACTAATTTTGCAAGGTAATTCATAGAGTAATAGCAGTATAGATTATTCACTGCTCAAGGATCCACAGCACTTCCCAAACAGCACATCTCACGTTTTGCAGCGGGAGTAACGACAGCAAATGAGAGTATGGGTCTGGCGCAAGGTCATACGGCACGGCTGTGGCCAAGTCAGATCTGGGGCAAAGTGACGGTCTGCAACGTTCCAGTTTTGTGACGTAAAGATAGTATCATCTTTTCTCCAGGTATTACAGCAGAACTTGGTTTAGATTTTTCTCCCAAGAGCAGTATTTTATTCAATTTAAGAATGAGAGAATCTCAACGATATCCTTCCTTAAATAGGGAAGAAATGGCATCTGTGTTCCTGAAACAACAGAACACACATACAGCGAAATGTTTCAGGTTGTGATCAGGTTAAAAATCAGACTCCGACTGTGCACAGTTTATCACAGATGTAAAGAACAGGTGTTTCCTTGATGACTTAATAAATAAAAAGGGAATCAGRGAAGGCTTTTTTCAAAAAACAATTTAATTTCTGAGGTATTCTAAAATGCTAATCAGAAATGATACAGTATTTAGTATGAAAATACTGAAAAGTCATATAACTGATGCTTCAAGCAGTTCTTGCTGTAATATGGAGGAGTAAGAATTGCTACCAAAGCAAGGAAAATCCCAGGCAGCTTTATTTTTTCCCCTGTACAGCTAATACCGTATCCTTCCCACCAGACCCGTGATACCCATTTCAATGTGGAAACCATAGCTGCCTAGGAAGGCTGCAGCACTAAGGGCTAATTTTCAAACTTGGGAGGGAAGAAACAATCTTGTAGACAAATATTAACCTTCTCTTACTTGTAAAACTACTGAAAGCTTTCACACAACTGTATCAATTAGCAACTAATGGTGTGCTGGAACACCTTTGTGAAGCAGCACTTACATTTTATGGTCAAGCACCTTAAACTTACTGCAGTAAGAAAGGCTGTGGTAGATCCTTAAAAAGCATTTGGGACAAAGCATATATTTCTAAGCACAAGTCTGAGCCCCAGTCCCAGTAAAACATCTTTCAATCTGTCTTTTTTTTTCCCCCAGTTCTTAATTAACTTAACGAAGGTGCAAACAGAAAGCCAAGACACAACACAAACTGTGCTAGATAGGTAACACAGCTTGCTTTTTAAATGAATAACTGCAGAGTAGCAATTTCTATAAACTCTCTTAACCTGCAGCCAACTAACTACAAATAAACTGTCTGCTATAAGCGTCCAAATATTACAAAGAGTCCATAACAACAATTTGAGATAATTTGTTTCAAAAAGGTTCCCCAGCTCTCACAGTGTTAGATGCTATATAGCTAACTTCAAATTACCACTGCTGAAATTCAGCTTAGTTTTGAAAAGGCACAATTCATTATACTCTGGGAAAAAAAAAAAAAAAAAAAAAAAAAAACTCAAAGCATTCTCAAAATCCACAATTTTCAGTTTGAAATTTATGCAGGATAAAATTTTGTTTTGCTATATTACTACTTGGAGGACGCACAAAATTAAGGTAAACGTCGCTTTGATCAAGCTCTTCCCCGCCCTTAAAAAAGGTTTCACTTTCAAATATAGGCCAGTGATGTCTCTAAATTCTCTCCTAATGATAATATTTCCGTACAAGGTTACTGGTGACAAGGGAGCATTCAGCTAGTAGCTTGGAGAACATTACAGTAAATAAAACTATTTGAAAGTCATTAGTAAATTAAACCCGGGACCTTCGCCGTAAACAGCTTTATTCCATCATTACGTAGTCAATAAGCCCGCGCCGACGCTGTGGCTCTGCTGTTCTGCCGAGAGGAAACCTTTTACCACTTGTTGCTTCACCTTCACTACATGCACGTGGAATAAAAAAAAAAAAAAAAAGAAAAAGAAAAAGAAAAGATGCATAAAGAGGTTAACTAGGACTAGACAAAAGGCTGCAAAGCTCAGTCAAGGCAGGCATGGATCACTGTCTTCTCAATAACATCTCTGTTCCCCCCCCCGCTGCCCGTTGCCGCGCACACGCACGCGCTCCAGCTCCGAGCCATAAATCTTACCAAGTCACTCAGCTGACAGCCTAATAACATGAAAGAGGTATCTGCAAACAAGATGGTTTCAAACCACTGCTGGTGACCCTGAACAAATCAGGGCCCAGTTTCTTTTGCAGCCTGCGAGTCTCCCCTTCAATCACTTAACCGGGCAGATTGATGTGACACCGCAGAAATAAACTGAGCTCCYGCTCGCGCACTCGCTCCTTCCCCTGCTCTCCTCCTCCCCAGCATTCACTAATGATTACATCTGTCCGTCCGCTCGTGGCAGAAGTCCAGCGTTCAGAGTCATTTGGGTGTCAGAAATGCAGCTTCTTAACGACATCCAAAAAGAAAAAAAAAACCAACCCACTACGAAAACCACTTCTTGCAGTCTTTGTGTTTTCATTTATTATTCAAGAATTTCTTCCTTAAGCAAATACGAAAAGCGTGTGCTTTCACACACAACACAGCCCATCCCTCTGTGCATGTAAAGGTCTAAAGCTCTGTGAAAACATCGTTGCAAATTGCACGCTTTGGGAACGTAACCAGAATACTGTAGTATTTTGCACAAAATCAGAGAGGGGAGCATTTGTTTTAATCTTCTGAAGCACTTCCAACCTCCACTTCCCTCTGAGGCCTCTCCTACCTTTTAACAGGAGTACAGGCATAAAAGTAGGAAATGCTTTTAGCCCCCCAGCATGGCCCAAAGGAACAAAGACTTTAAATGATTTAATAAGGGTCATGCTTTTAACACGACTATGGTTACTATCAATGACTATCAATCCAGATATCCTAAACTCTGAGCTAATAACTGCTTTGAAGCAGGTGAAAGGAAAATTAAATGGTTGGCACAAAGAGGAGCAGATATAGCCACCAAAGTAGTTAACTGATCGAGCCTCTGCCTGCTATCCTACTTACATAGGTTTCTTCAGGACATTATATAAAAATATAGGAAGAGAAAGTAAAAGTATCCACATGCATTCATTAAAAATGCTTTTGTGCTCATACAAAATTTAAATATTTGTATTATTACGTTTGCTTCTACTATCCCAGTCTTATTTCTTTATGGAAGCTAACCAGACAAAACATTTCAAGATAGAAAACTATATAAGCAATGCTCATGATAGAAAAGCTAAATGAAGAAAAGCTGGGAATTTAAACTAGTACATCAATAGATACGAGCCAGTGTCCCTGCTGCTGCTCACTCTGAATCTTCTGGTTCTCATTCACTACTACGATGTTATTGCATCTGGGCAGCAAACTAGTTTTGTTTTTGGTCATCGCTAAGGAACAGTGGCTTTAATACCACACCTAGCAGCAAACCATCTGGTATTCTCTCCAAAACAATTTGATGGATTTTTTTCTTTTTTTTTT
>NW_028187088.1:1549040-1584065 GCF_003343005.1 Rhea americana
GATTCTTTGTGTTTTCCAAAGCTGTCTTAACAGCTTAGAGGCTTGCAAGGCAATTTTATAAAACAAATAAAACAAAGCAAAACCCCAAAACATTATTAACATCAACTTTTGGAAGGCCCCAAACTCCTGGGCTAAAGAAGATGGACACAGCTGCTAATACTACAGGCCAAAGGGCAGTTTATGTTATGCTTTCCTGAAGAATGTARTATTATGCAAAGACGGCTGAACTAGCTGTAGAAAACTAACTGGTACACCAGAAGTCACTATTGGCTAATCACCTTACTGAGAAGTAGTGCATGCATTTTTTCACATATGCAGCCAGCACCAGCAGTTATCCAAAAYTGATGGCAAGCAATAGCGAGTCAAAACAGGAGGTCCCATCTGTATTATTTATGTGCCATCAGTGGTCTCTACGAAAAACTCCCAAGATAACAGGAACCATAAGCTTAAATAAATGTATGTGTAACTAGTATCTGGAATTATATTTTATAAAAATGTATCAGGAACCTGTAGGAAGGTATTTAATCTGTGAGCAGTCACCTGGTCACCAGGGAAACAACTATTTTGTGTCCAGAGCAGCCAGCTTCAGAAAGTCCTTTTCATGTCATTTGCACTGTCCACGTATGTTCTTAATAATGAGTTGTGAACCGTTAAACCTTCCCTTAAATACTAAAGAGGGCTGACTCCAAAAAAGCCATCGTAAGCATTTATTTTTGTACTCCAGGAGTATATAATCAAGAAGAGAGAGCCATAAAACCAGTTTCCAAAGCCAGGGAGGCATGCAAGTGAAGAAAAGACAGCATTGCCAGCCTTGAACTCTCAAGTTTAGGCAAGAAAGGCTCACAACCAGAGAACTAATAAGATTGTGTTTTGTGTTCAAATTAGCTATAATATTTGTTTCCAGGCTTGCATTTAAAAATGTGGTGTTTAGGGACTGGYATGGCTGCAGGTTTAGCGTTGGGAAGAAGTTGTCTCTAGCTAGCACCTCTTCTCTAGCATCAGCAGACTGAGGCAGCTCTCATTGCTTCTTCAAGTATCACATCAGGACTGCAAATGCTGATTTAGTATTTCCTACTGAAATTGTATAAAAATAGTATTGGTTATAAAGCTCACATAACATTGAAATCCCTAAATCTGATGCCTGAACTGTGTGACACTTCCATTAAAAAGTTCACTAAATRTAGAGCTGATGTGATTCCTATGTAACCCTTACTCCTGTGGGGATTTGCACTTAGGTATTCTGATGCAAGTTTGAAATAGTTCTACTCATAAATATTTTAAAATCAAGAGTCTTCTCATCTCTTGCCTTCTTTTACCTCTTTTACAACAGAAATCACAATGTATTGATAGTTTTTCATTAAAAGTACTTAAATTTACTTTGCTCTCTGGAGTGCGATTTTGACCTACTTATACCCTTACAGTTTCTTTTCATACTGCTCAGCTGGGTCACAACTTATTTCATTTGTTAGCACACCTTACCAACCTCCTGTTCACAGGATAGTGTGAAATCTTTCCCATTTTCCCATATTGTCCCAAAGTTGTTTTCCTTACCCCCCCCACATACACACACAGAAGAACAGAGCCCAGAAGAGAGCTATCAAGAAGATAACAAAACCATTATAATCAGTAACAGAAAAAGAACAACGTTCAAGTAGTTTGCTGTACACAAAAGAAAAATCAACAAAAATAACTAACGGACATACACTGTGTATGTAGCTTGCTGAGAATGCTATTTTTTCAAATGTCCATAGCCCAGGATGGCCTATTTGCTGCTTTGAACTTATTTAATAACATTAAGCAAGAACACTTAACTATCTAAAAGAAGGATCAGTGACATAAATCAGACATCATTTCACATATTTCAGGATCAAAGCTGTAAGGCAAAATGATTTGTGAAGACATTTGAACAGCTCTAATATATCACAGTTCCTTTTGAAGGATACTTAGGCATATTAGTTGCACAAACGATGATTTCTTTGCATAGTTGTAGCCAAAAAGAAAAGAAAATTGAAACTTTTCATTCACGAATTGGTTTTGTCTACAACCTTGATTTATGTATGGCATCAAACAAAGCAGATGAAGAACACCAGGAATTTGAATTATCAAAATTAAAGCCAGGAGAGTGAATTGATTTTTTTTTTTTTTCAAATGATCAAGGCTAATCAAAATGACCAGCACAGAAACTGCATAATCAGTAGCCTATACAAGTTAAAAGCAGCTTTATAACTGAGGTTCAAGATTATACTCATATTTCATTTAAACTTTCCAAAACCTGTGAGACTGGAGCATGACTCATAGTACTGTTCGGCTTAAAGATAAGCACTAGCTGTGCTGGTCAATTTTAAAGCTCATTTTTCTTCATGGAGCACAACACTTCGCTATGGTGATTTGGTCAAGAAACACATCAGCATACAATTCCCTAATGAGAAAGACAGCCATCATACAGCCTCCCACAAACTTAGCATTAAATTTTTGAGGCTTTTAGATGTTGAAGATGTAGATGTATCAAAACACTTCAACTTATTCTAACACACACACTCCTCAAAACAGTATAAAAAGTTAATCCCTTATTTGGATTGCTAATCTATAAAACAAGTCAAACAGACAGATCATCAGTCCCTAGAGCTAAACACCTGTTACCAATTTTTCCTAAAAGCTAAAGATTATCAGTATTATTTCATCATCTCCCTGGGCTGGCCTTTGGGTTTACAGCTAGCTACCAAGTTTATGGAATCCAGCAAGACCCAGGGCCACAGACACTAGAGAACCACACTCAAGGTTAAAGTCATCACCAAGGATACTAGACTGCTGCTAACTCATTACCAGTTGGCGGCCTCATCCCAGATTGGTCCACAAGCCATATGGCTCATAAGGACAGAGGGAAAAGCCATGGAAAAGAGCAAGAGTACAGCTAAAGTCAGGCATCACAGCAGTCTCAGAAATTCCCTTGCTTCGGTGTGCGGCAGATGGCTGATCACCCACTTTGTAATCAAAAGCAATGAGAAGGAGGCAARAGGAATCAATGGGAAATTAGTATTTTTGGAAAACATGTTTAATGTTTATAAGACAATCATATTTAACACTTCATAGAAGTCTCTTTAGTCAGAAAGTGATTTAAATCAATACATCTAGAGTCACAGTTCTACTTCCCTGTRAAAAAGCAACTTGCCATCCTTCTCCTAAGACATATGCATATGTGTGTCACCATAGCTGATATTATTCACTAATTATAGTAAGGAAGTTAAGGAAYAGCTATTCTCCTGTGGTCTCTATTCCATTAGGAAACAAAAAATGCTACATTCCATTAAGTAGCCAAATGTATTTGCCAAAATAAGTCTAAATACCCTAAGAATGTCCCACATTCTCAAACTAACAGCCAACTTCAGCAGGAAACAAACCTCATAGCCAGAGCTTCTCTGTCACCACATTGGGAGCATTCTTATTACTCTTATTTTCTCTTACTACTTGCTGTATTCTTTTTATGCCTATTCTGTAGATTCTTTGAGGTCAAGGTGACATTTTTAAAAGAATTATTAACTCAGGGTTCAGTAGGCACTGAAATCCAGTGGAAGATTATTTTGAGTTATGTGAACCCCCAATCAAAACCTCATAGGCCCAAAACATATTAGACATTCATAGAAAAACACATGGAATCCAGATGAGAGATTTAACAGGAAATATTTATTACAGTACATGTTACGAGAACAAGACATAGGTATGAAACCAAATTAAGAGTTTTCAGCCATCTGATAATTATAGACATACATTTCCTAAGTGTTTTTAAAGTAAGTCTACCAGTGAGCTCAAAGGGCACCTTGCCCAGTGTCCTGTCTCCAACAGTGCTGAATACCAGACGTTCAAGGAAGACAAGCATGGAGGGATATCTGACCCAGGAACTTCCAAAGCCACAGATTGTATTTCTATGTTTAATAGTCCTGGTTGGATCCTTGGGAGAACTTTTAATACTTGTAATATGCCATGTCAAGAAGTTCCACAATTTAAGTATGAGAAAGTAAGCTTGCCCAATACTTCTAGGTGTTTCTATAGGCAACACAAAGAAATAAGACTTCTAAAGGAAAATACACAGGGAAATCTGACTTAAATGTTTAGCAAAACAAGAAGACACGGTTTTGGTATTTGTCTAAATAACAGTATTTGAAAAAGCTTCATTGCCGTAAACTCAGTAGATTAAACTCTGCCCTTTGCTAAGCATCAGATCCAAAAAGGGATTACTGTAGCATAGGTCTCAGTTGCATGTTTAAAATATGCCTGACATATGGGGAAATTTTCCACAGATTAAATGGTACAGAAAATGACTAAACACTGAGTCAGAAAAAAGTAATGAGAACAGATATGCATCCCCTCCATCCATCCACTCACCCACCCTAAGAAAGATGTTGGGTAAAGAAAAGATAAATTGCACTATTCCACAGATTATAAGAATTGCAGAAAGGTCAGATAGCTAAAAAGAGAAACGATATGCTGTGAAAGAACTGAAACACTGTATAGCTCTAAGAGGGCAGTTAATATTTTATGTTACARTAACTCAGAAGTGTAGGAACCATAACTTTATCTGGAAACACAGCTCTTCACATTTAAGAAAAACACTGAAAGCATCATCAGTTTGGTTCTCTTTCTTTTTCAATAATATCGTATCAGAGGACAGATTCTGATCCTCTGCTATGTAATACTTCAGTACCTAAATAGTCTCCCTCAGTGGGAACGCCTGTAAAGCAAAATTTCTGTCAAGAAAGCACCTCTATTTGAGAAATCAATTTAGCAAAAACACAACACTAATTGGTTTTGAGTCAGGGCTCAGCGTATAAAAAGGTAGATGAATCTGTCCTAAAAGCAGTAAAGTTATACGATGTTCCAGGAACGAAATGGTGACATTATTGAAGGCAATGGTATTTCTGCATTTAGCTTCAAAAAGACACTTTTTTGGACAGATTTTATGAGGTATACATAGTAATGGAAAGGAAAGAAGAAAAACTTCAGCATCTTAATATAGTAAGAAATTTAGTAAAATAATTTGCTAGTACTAGCAATACAAACTTAGGTAATTGGGCAAAAATTTTGGAAAATATCTGAATCTTTGCAAGCAAATGCAGATAAAATTCAAAATATTTTCAGTTAAAAAGTAAGTATTTTTGAAGTTAAGATGATGCATTTTGCCTTTTTCTAAAAGTCAGATTAAAAAATGTTTCATTTAGAAATTCTGTGAAATGTAACTCAATTTTTACTGAAAGATGCCTAGCTGACACCGGTATATAGGTTTTTTTTTCTTGTTGTTGTTGTTTTTTTTTTTTTTTTTTTTTTTAAGAAAACTTCAGGAAAACTTAAAGAAAATACATCCGGGGTTACCGCGTTATTTGCTGCAGAGTGAAAAGTCTTTCTGCCACTTAACAAATGCAAAAACAATTTCTTAAAGCTGGCAGAGATTTTCTGAGGATCAACAGCAAAAGGCTGGGGAGATCCCAGCTTTGGCAGGGAGATGCTCACCCTTCCCAACATCCCGGGCCGACTAGGACACCCGAGGGTGGTTTTGCCCCTGGGATGGTACCTCACGCTGAGGTTGAGTGGGCGTGCAGCTTTCTGAGCGGAGCCCTCTCTGGCGGTCAGGATGCTTGGAAGAGAAGGTAACTGGGTTCAATGCTGAGAATGTAAGAACAGTAAGAAGGTCTGAATGCCAAAAAAATGGCATTGAGGTGGGGAGTCTGGAAACAGAAACTGGAGATGACAGGGAGCAGGAACAGCAAGGTGAGGAAATTATTTCATGTGGTGAATGAGAAAAATAAGAGTTCCTAGAAACAACAGCAGAACAAGGAGCTGGACAAATACTGCTATGATCAAACTGAAGGGACTGAGGAACCCTCAGGAAGASAGAGAAGGACACTGCGATCTGGAGCTAGGGGAGATTAATAATGTGAGCATGTATTTGAAGGCTGCAGCAGTGAGGCAGACTAAGAATATGAAAAACTGATAGTCTGGAAGGGTGAAATGAGGACAAGCAATGAATGCCGAGATCCACTGAGAAGTGGAGACCAGAGTTGATTTAGTGGGGAAAACAGCACAAAGGGGAGATGACCATTAACAGTATAGACAAGATACAAATTGATTGGAGGAGATGGGGAAACAGGGGAAACTGCTTAGGAAAAACTGGCAAGATGTTCCCTCCAGCACCCCACCAAGTCTCCCTCCCTCTGGCCTGATTAAGGACAGCAACCCTTAGCTAGACTCATTTCTCCAAGCCGGCAGGGGCAGAAGTCTCTGCAGCTGGATGGGAGCTTCTGGCACTGATAATGAATCACGTAGAGTCAGTGTGATGAATGCGATGACATTTCTGGGTTTTTCAGGAACTCATACACACATACAAACACTATTGAGGTTGCAAAGCAAAGAACAGAAAAAGAGAAATGTGAGATCTAAGTTGACTATGCAACCTTAATTCAGTTGTCTTGTGAATATGCATTACGGTAGTCTATAAATACATAATGCCAATCTTTTCTTCATAMAATGCCACCCAAAGGATGGATTCTGCTTGCTTAATGAACAATCATTTGATATTTTGCTTATTCTCAGCATTTGGTGTAAATACCTTCCTTATTTACTTTATGTTACTCAGATTCTTTCTCAGAAAACAACTGCCTTCTTTTCAGCTTTTCTGCAGCCTATCTAYAGAATCACTGTGCTGTATCAGCTCTGTACAAACAAGAATACCCGCAAGATGACCAAATTAAGTTTSCACAAGTTATCTTGATTCTCACTTAAAAAACAAACAAAAAAAAACTTTCTCAGGGCTTGTTTTTACGCATTACTTCTGTACTCTGCATTTCTTTTTGGGTTGATACTCGAACATCACTCCAACACAAAAGTTGCAGCTTTCCTAGCTACTGTTAAGTTTCATTTAAGGTAAATATTGCATTAAGATAGATAAAACAGAACACAAAAGCAGAAATTAGAAATCTAAACTACATCTTTCCATTCTACACATGAATAAGTACTACAATCATTATGACTATTTATTACAAGCAGAGGAAAATCAAGAAACATCCCCCCTGCTCCACGCACACACACACGCTCAAAGAGCACTCCCATAGCAAGTCATTGGCAGAACCAGGTCTCCTCAGCCCCAGGCAGGGCTGAGTCCCTGGGACTGCGCAGCCTCTCTCTGAATTGAGGATAGAGCCAAATTAATCTGTGCGAGTTCCATGGAAAATGATGAATACAAATCAAAGTCTCCTTTATTTTAATACATTTGTGGTGCTAAAATTAACTTTCAATTTTAATGTACTAGTGTTAAACTTATCATTTTATCATTAAGATTATTGTTTCCCTATGCATTTGCAATAGAATCTATCATAATAGTATTGGAGAGCTTTCAACATCTCTATTCCAGTTAAATGAATAGCATAAATTCTCCCATTTCTGCAGAGGGCAAGAGACACAGAGGTTCTTAGCAGGGCTTTTGTACAGTTAAAAACGCATAGAGCTGCACAGTTAAAGACACATCCTTTGCCTGAATCTGATTCATTATCTTCAGTAATATTTCACAGCAAGTATTAATGTAAAATCTTTCAAAAAAATCTTTACCAGCAAAAAGGAGTATGTAACTTTGGCTGTTTTTATGGATTTTAATTGATTTTTAATCTGCTGAYGGTAGACTGTAAATAAATGCTCAAAGCACATACAAGTGCAAGTCAATAGGAAGTTTTATTAGTTTGCTTTCAAAGAATTATAGCAATGATCGAAGGACTCTGAGGCGTGCAGAGGCCCACAACCTGAATGTTTCTCTTCTCCTCACTGGTTGTTTGAATACTGCTTCCATAAGGGCCCAATTCAGGCAGAATTTACATTTGACTTCCACACCATGGAAGCATAAGGTGGCTGCAAAGAAAGTGCTAACACTTCTTTTTGTAGAATAGGGCCCTAATTCATTCCCAAGCCAGCCAGCAAAAGCTCTTGTATACAGCACACCTTGTCTATAAATCATTTCACAGTGTCAGAAAATGTTTTGAAACAAATTATCTTTTTCCCTCTCCTTCTCCTGTAGTGAAAGGGAAGGAAAGGGTTGTGCATGTAAAATTTATTTTTCCCCACTTCTTTTCATCCTTTCAAATGGGCTACTGTTTGTATTTTTAMACACATAAAAATACAGCAGTGTCCTTAGCACCATATTCCCATGTTTTTCTTCACATCARTTGTCTCACTGACCTTTAGCTTGAGCTATCTGTATACAATGGGAAATCAGGACTTCTGATACAGCCTTCTCAGCGGAAACCCAAACCTCCTCCCTTCCCGAACACTTCTGATTTCATCTGCCATTTGAAAAGACACCGACAAATAAATCAATTTTTAAAAGCCAAGCCACAAAATGCCTTATTTTTGGTGAATCCAGGCTAGCAAAGAAGAAGAAAGAGATAGCACATCCTTCTTCATAACCAGCCTGGGCAACACCTCTTTTTCTAGCCCTTCTCCCTAAAAACGCACCTAGCGATCAACAGCTTCTAGCACACATCTTTTTCATCATCCACACCCTCAATGTTCTGGAAAAGTCCTGAGAAAAATTTTCTCATGCTTCATTCTTAGTCCAGTCACCTGATGTTACAATTTATGCAACTCACCCAAAAGTGGAAAAGCAACAGAATGGTATGCAGCAAATATGAGGCAGGGAAAGTCATCCACTCCCTGACTACCGCAGCCGCACACACATTTTGGAGGCTGTTTTGGTGTCTTGCCTATATTCTGCAGCCTGAAGATCTAAATTTACATTGACTACGAAAAAGGTTTTTGCATATTAAACAATAAAAGCAGTAGTCAGGTCTCTTAGCAAATCTGAAAGTTGCTTGTAAGGAAGCTGGCACCATCATCTCCTGCTAAGAAAAAAAAAAAAAAAAAAAAAAAGGAAGCACTTCAGTTGAATTTAAAACTTGTAACTGCTCAGCTTAGGAGAACAAAATAAATTGGCAAAACCTACTCATCAGGTTTATATACAAATTCACCATGGGACCTTTCTTCAAGAGAAATTTGGAAGTTAAAAAAAAAAAGAGAGAAATTTGGAAGTTAAAAAAAAACAATACACAGAAATGATTCACACTTCACTGTCCATTCTTCAAATAGAGTCAACTCTACTTCATTCATGAGCTCAGTGCATTACCAATTTGTGGATTAACTGTGCACTAGGGAAAGAGAGCTGCCCTCACCCAGTTTTACTTGTACCTCTCAGGTGGTCACTGATACAGTGAGCATCTGATTATGTATCCCTTGTGGCGGTGGAACATGATATACATGTTACAACACATTACAAAGACACAGCATTCTTYAATGTGAAAAGGAAATCACCGCAGTACAGAAGAAACACTGAAAGGAAAAACAAAAGCTATGGAGACTAGTGTACTACTAATTTTGTCATGTTTGTCCACATAAATGTGTTATTTCTTCACATAAAAAGACAGCACTTCACTTTTATGCTAAACTTAGGGGAAAAAAATAACATACATAATATTTAGGAAGACATATTTGGTCCCAATTCAATTATGCTCTCATGAGGGTCTTAAGATACTTCTAGCATTAATTACAAAGAGAAACTCCAGTGATGTCAAAGAGAGCTCTTCCTCACATACTTGAATAATCTCCTGTGTTGAACCTCTTGAAAAAGTTTTTATTTGGTCATTGTTAATACATCTTACGTTCAAAATTGAGCATATGGATTGCTGACAAAAGTATTTACTTTGGTGATTATCTACAGGCAATGATCAGTCACGTAGTATTATCTCTGACTCAGGACTGGTCAACAGATGTATTCAAAAGAAGAGTATTACGTACAACTGAAGTTTAGGTATTTTCCAAGAAACTGCTGATTGTGCAAAAATCCACCACAGTTTTAGGTGCGGTAGCTGTCGCAATGGTCACCGCAGAGCTGCCTGCACCCTCCCAAACAGCAAGCTGCTTGATTACACACGTAARAAGAGTGCTAAACTCTTGGGACTTCATCCCAAAACAACTTTCCCATGATTTTCTGTGTGATTTGACCATCTCAGGTTAACTCCTGGATAGATTCAAAAATATAAAGCCGTATTTCAGCAAGATGATCGTTATTCTGTTCTGTTTTGACTACTAAATAAATGGTTAAATCCACTAGTCACTGGCTCATAAAACAATTTGTTGAAATAATGAATTCAAATATAGTAATAGGATACAGAGGTTCACCATTAATTGTTTAATCTATAGCTGCATAATACTGTACTGAATTATTTCTCCCCCCTTCTTTTACCCCTGCTAGGAACTGACACAAGTACAATAATTAAAATAAATTTCAACACAACGATTTGGAAAATTGCCAACATTTTTCCAGAACTTATAATTTTCTTTCCCCCCCCTCCCCTTTCCTCAAGATAAAATACAGTTTTGACATCTTGGTAAAAAACAGTTGCTAACTGTTAACTTACAATTTAGGGAGAAATCACTGTTTTAATCATGACCTTTCATCTGTCCTTGATTGGGAGGGAAAGGGAGGGCGAAATTGGCCACTTACAGAAATAATCCTACTGGGCTTTCGTCTCACTGATTGACAGCCTCATGTGGCTAAACACATTCACAATTATAAATAAAAACTACCCCTCTCAAAATGGCAGAACTTATCCTCCATCAAGCAAGATGTGCTTGAAGCAAGTATAGCTTTTAATGAAGGTGGTCAAAATGACCTTTGAAGCATGTGATAAATATCAGCTCCCCTACATTGTCCATCTCCAGCCACATTTGGCAAAAAGATATTCCTGATTATCATTTATGTAATGCCCAGAATAGCTATGCACTGGGCATGTCACGATTACAAAACTGAAAAACCTCAAAATAAAAGTTAATTTTAATAGCATGGTAATTATGCCAACAGGCTCTCTTCAATTTCAGACTGTAAGTGAATATGGGGTATTTGAAGAAAAGCACAGGTAAACTATTGGGTACAGAGTCCTTAGAGATATTTTCAAAATGTGATGGATCCCTTAGTGCTCACTGTTTAAGATGGTACCAAGAACAGTGTCTCACTGGCACTTGTCTGACCTCATGAGGCAGCAGTTCAGGGAGCTAAACCAGCAGAAAACTATTCTCTGTTCTCCTCTGTTTTAATTTTCTGTCCGTTTAACTTTCTGAACAGGCTCCCTGTGGGAGCACAGTGCTGGCTCAAGGGAAACAGGGCAAGCGTGCAGCCCCGGCAGGAGGGAGAGGGAGCAGGGCTGCCCCTTTCAGCGGCATCGCCCACTGGATCAGGTTATGTGCATCACCAAACCACATCCCAAAGCACGCTTCTGTGCTTTSCGTGACTTTCGGTTCTGCTACCGAAACCTCCTGCAGTCGCTTCCTCGTGCCTCAATTTCTTCAAAGATAAAATGAGTACAGAAACACGTGCAAACATATATACACACACATTTACATATATATGTGTGTGTGTATACATATATATATGTATATATGTGTGTGTGTATATATATGGACTATACTTACTTTTCTAAAGTGTTCTGAGATCAATGAAACAACTAGTTGGAGCACCAATAAAACCTACCCTGACATCAGCCTTGTTTTCTTTTGACCAGTTCCCTACTGTAGACCTTTCTAGTGATACTTTGAATATCACACAACTGCAAGGGGCAGAAAAGTGGACGTCTGTGTGAACGCATTGCAATGCAAAGCCTCTAAGCTGTAAAAACGACCCGTGAACCTGAGTGGAAAGAAGAACAAAACAGAAAACTGTCATGCCCCTTTATACCTTTRCCTGAAGACTAACGTCTAAGATCAAAACTCAAAACCAGAGCAATTTGACTGAAAATGGTGTATAATGATCACAGAAGCTCCAGTCACTGGGGAGGAGACCCACTCTCTTCCGCCTTCTGCAGGCTTCTCTACCAGCTTCTGCTTCTGTTCTGCAGCTGCACCTAACTCACCAAATGGTAGGACACACACACTCTTCTTATATGTGGGCACTGTATACATTGTCACAGGAGCCTTCTGCATCAGACTTAATAAATCAATCACTGCATTAATAACATTCCCATAAAAGCTTATTCTTAGAGAGCTAATATAAACTATGAGTTTTATTATCTTGAAATCTACTCAGACCTTCCACAAGTCTCCTGAAATAAAGTAGGGCTTTCCCTTCTCCCTGCCACAGCACACCATTTCCTGAAAGCAGGAGAGAAACGGGGCTGAGTGACTTGGAACAGAACCTGCGGCGGCAGATCAGGCTGGGCAGAAATAACACGAGTCTGTCTAGGTAAGAGCAGCGCCAGCGCTTCCTCTAAAATTAGAAAACGGGCGACAGCACCTTGGCTCCTGTCGCTTGTTGGAGACAAATCTTCAGCTCTTTCCGCAGCCAGACGATGGCATTTGGATTCCTGCCTGCCAGCTCCAAATAGCTACGCTACCCTGGTCTTAGGCGAGCTCTTTGGCTGGTGAAGAAGCACCAGTCCCACCTTGTTGCAGAGCAGCGCCGGCTCTACCAGCACCAGGAGCTGCCCTGTCTGCCTCACATGCCAGCTCCCAGGCAAGAGGGCCACCCTGCTCCAAAAGACAGAGCCAAAGAAAACAAGCCAAGGGTCAGGAGTGCTAAAAAAAAAAAAAAAAAAAAAAAAAAAAAAAAAAAAAAAAAAAAAAAAAAAAAAAAAAAAAAAAAAAAAAAAAAAAAAAAAAAAAAAAAGATGAAACTTTCTAAAAGTGGGATGAAGGTTGTTACTCATCATGGATGAAAATTCTAGCGTGGGTAGGCGAACAAGTAAAATTCAGTGTGAAAGTAGATGCTTTAATAACTTACAGTTATAACAGTACCACTTTTTAATCAAAAGATCTCCACCACTTCTTTCACATTTCTTGCCAATAGTAAGCACCACAGTTTTCCCATGACAGACAGATGAATTATTGTGTCCACTTTTATTAAAAGTATTTCAGTTGATCTATTACTTATGTAAGTTGCAGACATACGCTACTGTCACAATCTTAAACACATTGACCCTCACAAATCTTCTGTGAAGTAGAGAAATGCCATTTTCTCCATTTTGGGTAATTGGAAACTCTAGCGCAGACAGACCATGGCCAGATTTAAATGACCTAAAAATCCACTTAATCCCTGTGCCTCTGCTTCTTACTGGTTAGCCACTTCTGAAGGCCTGGAGATACAAGTAGGAAACATGAGGTTAGAGACATGGGCAGAATTTAGGCCCCATCCTGTCGGGTTGAAAGTTGCATTTAATGCACTCAGGCATCTTTCCTGTCATATACCCTTGTAGTCAAACTGTGCCACAGTCCTCCCAGCTAGAAGCAAAAGCTGCAACAYGGCACTTACAGGTGATAACCTCACGCAGACTCAGATGCACAATCAGTTGTAAATTCTCAAGGCAACAATCACCTTTTCCTCCATCACTGAAATACCAAATACACAAAAGTCCATAATATGAATAGAAAATAGTGTATTTTCAATGAAGCAGAATACCCATCCTCTCAGTGAAAGATCTCATAAAAGAGAAGTTACTTCTTCAAGAAAACTTAGAAGTTGCTTTCCTGTTCCTCTTTTAGTTACTTTGTCTTCCGTATAATAAACCATTTTGTGACCATTTGAGAGTTGCACTGTTCTGAGATGACAAATGGTGAATACAGGCTTAATTTTCATCTCATTTTTGGAAATGAAAAATCTCTCAGGTAAAAATGACATCTCAGCTTTTTCTGAGCCACGTATGGTTTGAAGCACTGAGTGTTGGATATGTTTGCATGCATTTTATAAAGTTCCCATGCAATTATGCTTATTATTGACAAACTTTTTCAAAGAATCGTGTGCCTGCTAACTGTGAAACGCAGTATGGTTGCACAAAACAGAAAATAAGAAAATGTTCCTCACCCTACTGTTCTAAGCTGGTCCCATAAATCAAGTCCACAGTTTAGGAAACTGTCATTAGATTGTTATAGTAATATAAAAATGTTGGAAAATAAAATGCTGTTCACAAAAAAAAAGTTGCAAAACCCACGTTTATATGTATTTTCAGGTCCCATTTATCTTTATATTTGACAGAAATGAAAATAAAACAGCATTTTAAGCTCATGGAGATAACAATATCATGTTATCTAGATAAGTAACACAAAGCTATTATTGAAATTCTGATAGCATTTGCTTTACTGGTAAAGGAAAATTACCTGTAATGCATAGTTTAAATAATCACTTTTAAACAAAAGCCTCTTTTCTACATTGCTTATTTATCTTCTGTGACCAGCTCAGCAGGGCTATGTATTTTATTAAAATTGCCTTCAGACTGCTAATGGTGGGGTGTATGTTAGCACAGGCGAAGCAATGGCCGTTTGACTCCTATTTCTAGTGCTGGGAGTCAGTCCAGACACTTAAGAGCCAGAACTCTGCTGTGCATTTGACTACGTTATCAACACTTTGCTTGCTAATGATACTGGTGACAGCATTTCAGTATGATGGGTCAAACTTCAACYGGAAAGCTTATAATTGTGCGTACACCACAACTCAAAAATCGAATTCTACAATCCTGTTTTAGAGATGCTTCATTTTATATTAAGTCTTGTGACTGGAAATCATTTTCTGAGCTCTTACTCAATATTTCTCCCTTCTCTTGGCCTCAGCCTTGCTCATACAGGCCCTTTCCAGCACCTGAAGTTTCCTGCACCGTGTCAGGAAATGGTCTAACAACTGTGAGCTACTCTGTGGTGAGCTTAYGGGGCAGATAACTTTCTGGCAGATCTTATTTCCCTCAGAGGAAGCCACAGCCAAAGGGCACTTTGATCCATGAAGCATAAGTACTAAAAACTGAAGTCCTCCTTCCGGAGGAGCAACCAAACACCTGCATCGGCAACGAGAGCTACAGTCCTTGGGGCAGGATTACCCTTTACGCAGGAACGAGAGGGTCAAGCCCTCTTTGGTCACCTCTTCCTGTGACCAAAACCCCAAAGCTTTCATATAGAAAATGTGCACGTGTACATTCTCGCTTATATTAAACAAGTTAATTTGCTTGAAGAAATCAATGTTTATATGTGCTTATTTATTCACATAGTTACATTAATCTATGTTTAATATCTCTTTCTTTAAAGTGATTTAAGACCCCAGAAGTGAAAAACAGTAAGATGTTTCACATGGGCACATATCCTGAATACTAGTTGCATCTCAGAACTGAATTTGATAACTAAGGTAGCCTCTGTCCTTCACTGAGCCTATCTTACTGGAGGGAGGAAAGGAGACAAAAACTTCCTGCAGGTCTGTAAATGGTCACAGCCATGACCAGAGGTGAAGCAAGAATGGTTTGTCCACTGCATTGACCAGTATCTTGGTGAAGATTAGCAGCTCCATAGCACTGAATTCTCTCTCTCTCTCTTTTTTTTTTTTTTTTTTTAACCAACTTTGCAGAGATGCTCAAGGAAAACTGAAAAATTTTTCACTTAGCTGATTTTCACAGGTTCTGAGGTGCCCACACACTACACAGCTTCAAAAACAGGCTTATTTATCACTTCTGAAAAACAGTCCAGATGTACACTGCTTCCAGGTAAGCTGGACTTACACCTCCCGGAAAAAAAAAAAAAATACTGAATATGCATGGAAAACAGGAAACCCAGATAAAAGCTCTTGACTTTTTTCCCCTAAATAAAGGGTATTCTCCCTTGCAAGGAGGGGAAAAAAAAAAAAAAAAAGGAACACAAAGTTAACACCCACTCATAAGCCTCAGAAAGCCTCAAAGCCAAAGGAGGGGAAACCTTTCCGGAAACCCTGCCCCTGCTTGCTCTCAGGGCAGACATGGGCCGACTGCCAACCTGGCCCAGTCATGCCAGGGCTGGTTGAGACGCTGATTCGGCCGACAAGGGCTGGAAACAGCGGCTGGACCTCCCACCGGGATGTGCGAATAAAATACTAGAGCTTTCAAGAACTGATTCACTTTACTCCCATTACCTGGTTTTCAGAAAGAAAATGATGCTACTATCAAAAAGTGTATCTCCATGCAAGACACACAAAAAAAAAAAAAAAAAAAAAAAAATTGTTCATAGGAGAAAGCAAAATAATAGGAAGGCAAAGGAATAGCTTATCTTCAGGTGCAACTTTGCAATGCTTTTTTAATCATTGGAATTTTTATTAAAAAGTGTTTATAAAAAGCAGGCAAAATTTGTTAGCAGGAAAATGAATCGAGCTACACACACATATAATCAGCTCACCAGCAAGATGAAATCAGCAAAGGGACAAGGAAAGAAARTTCCCACAAATTCTCTTCAGTGCTATAAAATAATCCTAATCTCCTCCTCAGGCAACACAGAGGTTCTTGCAGTTGAAACGCACTAGCACGTAACAGTAACCACCTCAGCACACCAACACTCTGAGAAAAAAACATTACAAAGTACAGCGCGGACTTGCTCCTTCGACACAAACACGACACTCTTCAGAGCAGGTGAGTCTACTGCTCAGCCTCACGCGGAAGCGGCCCCTCGCGCACCGCTCCTGCAAACAAGCCTCAGCCATGGCTTTGTACGAAAAACAGCACAAAGCAAATCAAAATTAAAGCAAATCCATGCAAATAAAAGATTCAGATCTCGACGTTGAGGATGACACAGAAAGCAAACGGTGTACAAGAATGTGGGCTTCCTCCCTCTCCYACCCACACTCAGAAACGCATGCAAATATTGCCAGCTTGTACATTACCACTTTAGCAGTTGGTTTCATTTTGAGACCTTTCTGGAGGGGAAGTAATGTAACAAGAGCAATKCCTCCCAGCCCACTTCCCACCAATGCCACACACAACATAGATGCAAATCCTCAAGTTGACCAAAAACATATCTGCAACAGATAACAGGACCATAATGAGAATTTGCCTGAGCACAGCTTTGTTATTTACCAAACTGGAAGCCAGCATRCAATCCCAGACTAACTCTTTTTCATCATCTCAAAAAAGCTGTGCTCTCCAGCCTACAATGGCCATCCAAATTGCAAATCACAGATTCAATATGCTTTACGACATCTGTATGGAAMAAGTTTCTGCAATTGTACTAATATCCATTCTTTCTCAAAATTTTATAGGAAGAAMAAGTCATAAAAATTTTTATTTTATTTGGGAAGAGGTTGAATAATTTGTTTTTAATGACTGTAAGATAACCTATCTCAAAAGAAAAACAACTTCCCCCCCTTTCAATCTGTGTCTGCTTTTCATTTTCATCAGTAAAACAAGTTCGGCCACATGGTTCAAATTTTTTTATAGATTAATCTTTCTCTTGTCATTTTTTAATATGACAAGGAAAAGATGTTAAACTGCAGGGATAACAAAGCTATGTATTTCTATACATATATTTGAGTATATATGAAAACACTATAAACTCTTTGCAGCAAGACTGTGTCTCTGTATTCTTACATGCACTTACAGTCTGAATTTTATTGGAGTTTATAGTAACACAGTATTTATGTGCTAAGGAACAATAATAAGAAATCCCTAACTATTTCTACTGTGTGGATAGGTACATTTGTGAAAAAAAGTAACATGTGAAAAGCTAAGTTATAAGTATTTGGGATCTGAACACATTCTGATCAAAGGCAATGGAAACAGAGGCTGAAGAATTATCTGAAGTCTGCCATACTTTAACTACCAGTTCCTAGCAGGCATCTAAACTGTTAYGAAAAAGCACAGAAACTGATCTTTAATACTAAACATATGAACTAGCATACACACTGAGACGACCCGATGCATTACACTGGTTTGCTGAGATGATTTAGCTTCAGAGCAAAAACCAGATGCCATTATAYGGTTTTGAAAGTTTCAAGAAATCAAGAAAGCACTTGCAAATTAAAAAAAAAAAAAAAAATCAGAGAATAACTTCCTCTAAACCAAACAACGCATCCCTAATCATCTTCATGTCTAGCTCATGTCAGAGGCCTATTAATGAGATACGCAGTGAAAACAGATACTTCATTCTCATACTAGAAATTCCACAATTAAAAGTCTACTTTTACAATACTGCTGTTCAGTTGGTGTTGATGAGTTTTATTATAAGTGCTAGGGATCAAATTATTTCAGATTAGAAAATGATTTATTCTCTATCAGCAAAGAGCTTCCTTTGACCTYTGGGGGGTGAACCAAGCTTGCTTTATGCACCTGCAAACTTTCTGGCACAGCAGTTRTGCATTTCTCATGTTGTACTGCGCTTAGGTGCCTCTCCAAAAGCCAGCACAGCACCACAAAGTGCTGCGCAGACAACTAACGAAGGCACTTGCTGCCCCCACAGAGCTGCTTATCTACATGTCAGACAACGCACAACAGGTGGACACAGCAGGCAATGCCAAATGTGGCAATACTCATTTTGGTGTTATTTTCATTTTCTGGAGGTCTGAATACTGAAATTAGAATATATTCTCTCAAATTTGTCCAAGCAAGAGAAAATCAAGMGTGCTTGCTGTCACAGTATGCTATGAAAAGAAGCTACAGAAGCACAAACATCAGTCATTCCTCAAGCAGAAACCTTGCCCATTAATATATGCTATAACTTCTAGGACAGTGTCACAGGGCSAAATCCTGCCATCTCACCCAGGAAAATCTTACGTATCAATAGCTTTGCCTCGGTAAGAACCTACAAAAGACTGCAAGACAGYTGATATAACTGACTGGATCAGTAGCTACATCTGTTATTAAGATTACTTGACAGAGCCCATTAAATGCACTACCTGCAGTTGTTCATAACCTGCCAATATTTTGCCATTTAGACCGATTTATCTATGATGCATGACTGCCTCAGGCTGAACATTTTGGAAATAGCCCAACTGTTTCCAATGACAAGGTTAAGGAATACTAYACTTCAAAGTCTTTGAGCTCTTCCTCTGAGAAACTCCAGCACCGCAAGCTTTGGAGGAAGGCTTGAAATTTGGCAGCCTGGCTGCGGCTTTTGTCCCTGAGAAAAGCCTTTTGTCCTCGGATCTGCCTCAAGTACTCCTGGAAAGAGCTGCAGTTCACAAAGACAGCTCCTAACTACGAGTGCTTGGCTCCCCAAACTTCTTACTGTGCTTTCTGTTTTTATATGAAGGCAAGTGTTGCATCTTGATTATGCAGTTTTTCGCCTCCACCCTATTTACAAACCGCACAGAACGGGAAATGAGACTACAATAATCAAATGAGACTTCAAATAAGAAAACGCAGGAAAGCTATAGATATCACACAAGGAACTTATCGAAACGTTTCTTACGAGAGCGCAAACAACCGCCCAGTTGTCTGCACGGCGCGGTTCTTGCATCGGGCGACTTTGTCCAAGCAGCTAGTGCGCGCTGGCACCTCTTACAACACCTCGCTATTTTGCGGCCTTTATTGCTTTTCTCCGCCCCGAGTTACGGCAGTAGCTCTGCCCAGCTCTCGCGGATGAGGGAGGAGGCCACAGCGCAGCGAGGCGCTTGCCCGCAGTCGGCGCAGGAGCAGGCAGCCGAGCCCGACTTGGCAAGTCCCGAGCCAGCCGGATGCCCCGAGTCGAGCCAGCCGGCTTCCCGTTCGCACGAGCCCTTCCAGAAACGCACCCTCTGCCAGCAAGAAAATACACCTCCTACCTGCCAAGTCTCCCAGTTTAAATTCTCAACTTCTCTTCTTGCTGTTTTCTTCTGCTTGCAACACTGAAGGGAGGAGAAGAGGGAAAAAAAAAAAAAAAAAAAAAAAACGTGTATCAAAGCAGGAGCCACAATTATCTCACGCAGAACCTCTCCCACGTGCGCTACAGCCAGAGCAGCAGCCCCAAGGAAATAAGCAGGGTTTCTCCCCTTCAGCTTTACAGAAGTCGGATCAGGCCCTCCTGATACGGGCCAGCAAGACTCGCAGCATTCAGAGGAGAGGAGGATGCCATCAAAAGGAAAACCAAACAGAGCGAGGCAAGGGGTGTGAAGGAAAGGAGAGGGATGGGGTCCCAGTACGGGGTGAGGTGCTTACACATGGAACCACAAAAATACGCGTCATTTTAACGAGAATCAATTGTCTCTAATAAGACAGAAATAAGCTGGCAAAGGAACCTYTGCAGTCCAGAGAGAGGAGAAGAGGAGGAAGGGGCAGGCAGGAAACCGATCCCCGGGCACCAAGAGCACTAGGACTGACATCAGTTCCCATGGGCTTTGGATCTCGCTCAAAGCAGCAGCATAGGGGGAGGAGGAGGAAGATTGGGGGGGGGGAGAGAAAGATGCAGCAGGAACAACGAGAAGAGAGACTAAGTAAAAAAATCCAGTAARTATTATTACTATACTTCATAATAGCTGGGAGATTGCAAGAAGAAGGTCAGGTTCTGCTTTTWAGGCTGGTAAACCCTGGTTTGTCCCATCAAAAATCAATGGAGTAGCTTTAGATCTACATCAGCGTAACAAAATCAAATTAAAGAGTACAGAGTAACTGGAGAAAAAACAAGCAGTATTGAGCGTTCCAACACTGGGAGGCACTCAGATACTATAGTGCTGAAGGCCATGTTRGTAGATTGATTAAATGATTGATCCATCAGTAGGAGCTTTATCCGATACGGGCAGGAAACAGAGAGCTTTAAGTCAAGACTACTAATCAGCTATTATTTGTATTTCCTGCACACTATACATAGAAAGGAGAYGCTTTATAGACTGTGCAGTAACAACAACGTCCACTTATTTCCCAATCTTGACGTTAATTCTAAAATATTTCTTCAAAGTATTAAGGGTGTTTTGCAAAGAGTTTTCTGAAAAAAAAATCCATACACAGATCCTAGGACTTCCATGTTCTTATTTGTATCATCTCTCCTTCTTTGAGTCTCACAGATTGATACCAAAATGTAAAACAGTTAAACCCAGAACCGTTTAGGCTGGAAGTCATGTGCTATTTTTCCTGAAGGGACAATTGAGACTTTCTTTACACTTCAGTGCTGGGCTCATCATGAGTTTTGTATATGACAGTGTGAAAGTARCAGTTTCTTTTCAACAGTTTCACGCTCTCGTACACAAAGACTACTTACTTTTAAAGATGTACTTCCAGTAACGTGTTGTCATTCCTTATACCATAGTGCATATTACTCCTCTTCTAAAAAATACAGATCGCAGTAAAAACAAACTCTGATTTGAGT
Source organism: Rhea americana (assembly GCF_003343005.1). NCBI lineage: Eukaryota > Metazoa > Chordata > Aves > Rheiformes > Rheidae > Rhea > Rhea americana. Next base: position 1,570,110 of record NW_028187088.1, read on the forward strand.
TAATCTTTCTTAAATTTTATTTCCTTTTTATTTCCTTCTAAAACCACTGCAATTATCACATTGTACATAAATCCACCAGGATTTCATATGTACGCTTGTACACTGTCTGTTTTTATATAAAAAAACACCCTTCCATTTAATCTCCCTTTCCTTTCCATGTTTACGCCACAAAATTCAATCATTTCCACTGACACTTTCACCAAAACCAGTCACATTCTGTGAGGTGTCTGTCACCCACATAGGCACTTGATCACTTTTCAGTAGATGACCCATATGCAGAGAAGGTAAGGCTATAGCTGGTAACACGCAGAGATTATTTAATCTCAGATTATAGAGATTTAAATTTACCTAAATTGACGAAGGGGTTCTAGTTCCTGCTCTCAAAGGATAACTCTGATTAACAATGATGGCTACAGTGCCTAAATCCCAATTAGTAATTAGATCATATAAAGAAAAATGCATTCCCCCCCCCCCAAAGTCCATCTAAAGGGAGAATACTGTTTTTCTCTCAGACAAGATGATGCCATTGGCTAATTTCTTTTCCAATAGGATCTATCCAGACTTTTCAAAACGTAAGGCAACTTTAAGTAGAACAACAGGGAATATCTCCTACAGTCTAGTAGACTGTGGAGCAGTAAAGTGAAAGCTACACTTTCCCATACAGAAGGGAAATTTGTGTTTCATATACTTGGATTTATAACAGGATTGTGTCAAACATAACATGACATATAAAACACTATGGAACTCAGCATTCTTCTAATAGTTTGTATATCACTGATGGGTGAAGAGACCTGGGTCCTGTTCCAAGGTCTAATGAGCACAAGTGCAATTCTTATTATACACCAACCCATTCATAAATCCAGTTTATAAGAGAAACAATACTTTTATAGCATTTCCACAGAAGTTATGTCTGTTTTTATCTCCAAAGTTTGGTGCTAAGAGGAGCAGAATTATATGACCTAAAATGCTRTCTTCATTTTCAGATCTGGATTTGCAAATCATTGTGGTAGAGAAAAGGACTTGAGAAGGTTCTACCTGAAGCTTTATTCAAGGATGTTTGAACAATTTCAGAGATTAGGCTTCTAACTGTATTGTAGCAAGTTTATTGCAGACTACAGACTAGAAAATAGGCAATCAGTGGATCTACTTGTGGCCATATTTTAGGTCTCAGTGTTTTGGGGATAACAGTATAGTTTGGGGAGAACAGATACAGTATCTGTATTTSTGAGTTATCATCTGCTGCACAGAGGAAATGGAGCAGAAAATTTGTCTTTCAGTTATCATTTCCCTTTCTTCCATCTCCCCAAACTAAACAAATTAAAGACATAAAATTGTGAAAGGTTTACAGTAAGACCCATGCAAAACTTTAACCACAAAATGTAAAAATCCCTCAGGGTTCATTACAAATCTGAAAACAAGGCAGCGCATTGGTGAACAACTTTCACACAATGATTAGAGTATTAAAAAGAAAAATAGAAACTAAAGACAAGCTCTGAAATGAAGGAAGAATTATGATTAAGAAGAAGTGATTTAAGTAGAGTGTTTTCATATGTTATGGCCAAAAGCCAGAAAGTATTAATATTTTCAGAAACTGAAAAACATCTTGATGAGCAAGAGCTCTTCAAGCTCTTGGGGCGGGGGGGAGGGTAGTATTTTATATCGTCTCTCAGATATCCCAAAGCTTGTTTAAGAGTGATCTATCTTTATTTTTGGGTGCAAACAAACAMCTTGCCTTGACAATTGTGATAACTTTACAATTCATGTAGATTTCAAAGTGTTGTGGGAATCTTTTAGAATTAGGCTAGAATTTATTATACTGGGACTTAGCCATGAAGTGCCTACAGCTGTGGGTCTCCAAATCCTACCTGCAGTTTTTCTGTACTGTTACCASAGAAACAAAGACTCAAATCAGATGAGATGCTACAGTGCAACACATTAACATCCCTCAAACTTTCATCTGTTTCTCCAGCACTGACAATGTCTGGTTACAGAAAAACAGCCCAAAGCCACACACTTGAGTCCAGAGAAGCCTGAAAGAGGAGCTCCAGGAGGTACAAAGTGCTCCATTCACGTGAGGGAGRTGTTAATGCTGGTACCCAATACTGATAATAACAGGGATGAAGTTTAGACTTTTTCATAGTTTACATACACAAAAAGAGAASGTGAACAGCTTGTACAAAGTGCTATATGACCTTTCATTCTGGTATTGTAGGCATGTGGCATTTGGGAGATAACCTGTTCGCTTTCCCCCAACCAGTAAGGAACGAACCTCAAAGAGCCCAGCATAGCTGAACAGTCACCCTATGAACAGAGGGTTGAATTCAAGTGACTCAGAGTTCAAAAATAACACCCCACTTAGGGACTCATATAAGTGAAGGTGGTTTTGTAGGCAACCAGAGAAGGGTATTAACACTCTTTTCTCTAGTATCACTACAATATCAGACAGAACATTTCTTAAATCAGATATAGTAGATACCATAATAACCCATTGGCACTCTGGGTAAGGTTGGCTAATGAATTCATATGTGAACAAAAGCAAGCCTCAGACTCCCAGATTTTAATATCCTCATATTTTTCAATGATAGCATAATTGTAATTAATATTTACTTTGTTATATATTTTGTTGTTCAGTCTTTAAAGTCTTCTGGGATCCTTATGGAATATACAGCACTATATAAATGTAACTTGTTATTGTTACACAACCAACACTAGCCATTTAAATTATACAATAGCTACCTGATTATACTTAAGAAAGTTAAAGCTCTCATAAAAAATGATTATATATATTCTAAATTAAAGATGTTTTTGCTCCAGGTCAAGGAATCTAAAAATCTTTGAATTAAGCGTGTAAATGCTCTGCAACACCCGGAGCTTGATCCTGCGATACTGAAATCAGTAGGACTTTCACCATTCTTTTCAACGGAAAGATAAGACACCTCGCAAAAGGAAGAACTGTCAAGATGTTTAACCTTTCTCAAATGGAAAAAATGAGTCTTTTGCAATATCATTTGGAGGTGTACTTACTGTTATCTCTAGTATTGATCCTGAAGCATCTAAAACAATTGTTTTGACTGTAGCACAGGTTGTGTATGTATCGCACTCTAAGAAATTATTTCCATGTAACATAGATTTATCTCAGCTCAAATTGAACCAATTAACTTAGTGCTGGTGCAATCAACCAGGGCTATCATGAACCCAGGGCTGAAAACGGCCTCTTCTCCTCTGTGGTCAGAAATAATCCTGACCTAGCCCTCTTCTTTGATACATCCCCAGAGATACAGCTTCCAAAGTATTTGCCCTAAGTCTTGGTCATGAAAAAGTCTTTGTAATCACAGAGGATATTTTAAGATGCAATAGATTCTGGAAATATTGTTGCCAGGCATAGGACAGAACCCCCCCAAAAATCACAGGATTAGCACTAAGGTATAGTGAGATTTTATAYAAGAACTCTTAGAGGGAATTAGTTACTTGGTTTCTTCGATCTTTTAATCCATAGGGGTAAAGAAAGTATTTAGCTGAAAGTCTATCACGGGAAAACATGACTCCAGGAGTTAAGGGTGGAGAAAAACTTCCTTTTGCTCTSTCTGGACAAACAAGGCGAGGCAGGGGTGGGTGGAGAGTGGAGGAGAAGTGGCATTGCCATCACTGCATTTCACACTCTGTTGTGGAAGCTTAAATACCACCTGGAGCACCGTGTGGTAGCTTGGGAGACATCTACGGTCTAGTCAAAACCTGCCAATGTCTTTTTTTGGCTGACCTTTGCCAAGTCATTTTTCCCTTGCTTCAAGTTTCTCACCTGTGGAATCAGGGTAATGGCATTAGCCTCCTTACTCAAGGATAGCATTGTAGATGAGTCAGGTATTACCATTATATTCCTATAATAACACGTTATCAAGTCTTACAGACCTTTTAGTATCAATAAAAATCTCATTGCAGAACCAATGACCTGTGGCAAGTGACGTCTAACCCAAACTTAAATTCAGCTGCACAGGCAAGAATACTATTGCCCCAGGATCCCTCTCCAGTGGAGATGGACAGACTGTCCAAGAGGACATTAGGCTCTAATGGGGGCTGAAATAATTTTCTCTTTGTGTTGACTATAAAGAAAAGTTCAGGTGACAAAGTTCAAAAGTCAGTGACCTCAGATAAGTGTTCAAAGTTAGTTAGGATGAGCCCAGATCCACAAGCCTGATTTCACTAGTTACGAGTTTTTCTGAAATTTTCACTGAAAATGCTGAATTTTGATCCAAACTTCCCTCCTCTTGTTCTCTCTTTCCCAAAACAATACTTTAAATTGAGAAATGACAGCAGGTTGATTTTCAGGGGAAAAATTATTATAAAACATTGCAAACGTAGCCTTACTAATTATCCTGCCAGAAATAGGAAAGGAAAATATTTTGTTTCAAGAACAGATATTTTAAAACAGAAATATTTAATTTTGTTTTTAAATATCTCGTTTTCATTTTAAATGGAAAGAAAAAAGTGAAACGAGAGGAGAATTAGACTTTAACGGAAGCTAAGATCATACCAGCTGAAGATCCGTCTCTCCAGCAATGACGATGCGCGATAGACCTCTCGCACATACTTAGTGACTGTGGTGGAGCTCTGCCAATTTACACCAGCTGAGAATCTGGGACAGAAGCCCCAGATGAAATCAGGGCTTCCTTGCAGGAGCCTCTGTACACACGCAAAGCAAGGGACAGCCCTTGCGGCACCGTTTATAATTTAAAAGGACAGCAGAGCAAAAAGGTGAGAAGTAGAGGTTATTATTAAAGGGAGAGTGAGCGACCTTCCCAAAGTCACGAAGAAATCCGCAGCAGAGCAAGGCCTGCAATTYGTGAGTTCAGAGCCCCTGACTAATGGTTTCCTCCTTGGCACCATTTCTTGCAGTCAGGATGGAAGCAAAAGAAAACAACAGCGTTTATCAGCAGCGGTTACGTACAGCGATCGCCCTCTAACATCCGAACGCACGGCGCGTTTGCTAACGTTGATTTGGAAGCGCTACCCACCGACCCTTCCTGCTTCACGGGACACGCCGCGGGTGCGGGCTCCGAAGCGCGAGCAGCACCGAGGCTTCGCGAGCGGCCGGAGAGCGCGGCCTTTCGTTCGACGCGCACCTCCTCGCGGCGGGTCGGCGGAAGAGCGCCGGCCGGGCGCCGTCCACCCGCGGCGCATCCCGGCGCACGCGTTCGGAGGCCGGAGCTAGAAGGCCGAGTCAGGGGTGACATCTCCAAGCGCGGAAAGGATCGGGGAGGCACGGGGAGGAGAGGGCCGCCGGGGCGAGGGTGCTGCGAGCGCCATATTGTCGTTTCACGGGGAAGGACGCAGCGTGTCGTAACGGATCACCGTTAATTTGCGCCGGCAGTAGAGTTAGATTGAGACCGGCAAGCGACGATGACAAACAGCACTTGCGAGATCACATAATGAGGGGGCACGGCTGCTTCGCTGGAGCCGCTTCACTCAATTAGCGGACAAGGCTTTTAATGCTGCAATGCACAACCAAAGCAATTTCGATTACTTAGAGCTAAGTCTCCATTTAGAATGAGTCAGAAGCTGGAACAGGTTTTTTTTTTTCTTTTAATACAATTTATCTACAGAGTATTCGAATGGTAACAAGCTACCTGAAAGCTAGACACATTAGCCTCTGTTTGTGCCTAAGTAACGTTGAAATAAACTTTTTAAAATAAGTTCAAATAGTATCTATCRTATCAAATAAAACCTATAAGTAACAGAGCAAAATTTGGTTCCCATCTTCAGCATAGTATTGATTGCTTGCTAACTGATTCTGATTTAACTTTGAAACTCCGGCAATTTTCACAGAACTACAAGAGGTTTRTGACAGCACGCAACCATATAGGTGCTGAGACTTAGACCTGCATGGTTTGCTTATGCCTTTTTGTGCTAGGTTTACCATTAATGATTTGACTGATTCTGGGGCTATCCAAGACCAAAACTGCATTACCTTCTGTGTAGTATATAAACTTCTAGAATATTATTTCTTGATTTCTATAATGCAAGTTTGGGGTAAAGTTTAGGAAGTGTGATTTGTTTCTGAGAAAYTCACAGAATCCGAGCAAAGTCAGAAAGTGTTCATTAAATGACCGAGTTATTTCTCCTTGCTTAAGTTCAAGCCTKATTTTCCACTGTTGAAAGCAGAGCTAAGCAAATGGCTGCTGTTTAAGGACATTTTTGCCAGGGAAGAGGCGGCAGCGCTGGTAGTTCCAGAAGTCGGTGCTGTCTGCAAGATGCAACTTTCAAAATCTCCCTTACCATTGCGTCTTAGGGATTGAAGTACTCACCAAAGATAAGGATTTAAATTCCTAACCTACTCGGGAGCAAGGACTTGAACCCTTGTGTCTCACATCTTCAGTAAGCATCATAAGCAGAGGTATATCAGTCTACTGATCAGTCTTCCCAGGTGATGCTCTGCCTAAGCATTTCCACGTTCATTGACAGAGGCATTTGCGCCCAGTTATTTACTTTCACACGGATTCATCTGCTCCCAAGACTACAGAATTACTCTTTCTCCCTTAATGAAATATGTATGAGTGCATGTATACATASGTTAAGAATAGCATGTGAGAAGGAAAGCTGTATTTGAGACCTTCAGTTTAGGTAGAGACAGAATGAGACATCTGATAGCCTCATGACAAGCATGTAGGAGATGTGGTTACTAAGTCTTCTGGGAAATCCCAAGAAATCAAAATGGTTTATTTCAGTAAACGTAAGTAATGAAATGAATCATTCTGGTGTTCAGAAATGTATTTTCAGCTTTATTTTGGCTGAGATTACTTACCAGATTCGACCCAAACTTCTGAACAATTTCAGCTGCTTAGAAACTGAATTTTGGGAAGCATAAATTTGATGCTGTTGGAGAAAAGAAAAGAACCCTACCCTAGCTGCACCTTGCAGACAGCRTCGACTTCTGGAACTGTCAGCGCTGTCGCCTCTTGCTTGACAAGTGTCCTTAAGGATGCAACATTTCAGTATTTGGTCATGACTCCTCACAAGAGGGTAGAGGGGACTTGGAGGGAAATAATTAAGAGAGAGGGATGCTTCGTCAAAGAGTCAGAGTGAGATTGTTTCTCACCCACACTTTCCCCCATAGCTTGTCTAGCACAAAGCTGGATTCTTCCATTGGTCTCTGAAGCACCAAGTATCGCCCAATTTTTGTGACAGGATACCGAAATCAACAGCTCAAAGCTTGGATGCTTTAAGGACATAGRGTGGATATAGGTTTTGCCTAAAGCACAGAACAGGAACATTTTAAACTGCTTCATTTCTCTGCTCCAGTACAGCTATATATGTATAATTTATTTAAGATTTGACTCGGCAGGGTAGCTGCATGCAATCAGCATATTGTTTTTGTGAAGTTTTCCCCCCTATTGCCCCTTAGACAGGTTGTAACTGTCAGTATATTGGCCTTTTGAATTTTTGTTTTCATAATACCATAAGCTGTTTGAACATACATTATTATATACTAATCATTGCTTGTCCAATTTTTCTGAGTCTTACAGGCGACAGCAGAGAACAAGAAACGAAATTTAGTTAAAACTTCAAAGCAGTGTTTCGTTACCATCCAAATTGGGGTTTGTTAATGCCTCTCTCACTATTTGGTTTTAAAAGTGAAGGGAAACTAGTTGCTTGAATTTGTTCTTTCAAATTTCCACACACCTCTTCCCTCTCTCAAAGAAGGGGCTTTATGATAATAGATTAGCTGATCTTGAGATCAGTTAGAGATAGATACACATTTAGAGTCCTCAGATAATCATGATATTGCTTACATTCACATGAATTAAAGATTATCTAAATCTTGCATCTCAACATTTCCAAACTTTAAAAGGACACAGATTTTTTTTTTGAATTTCATATCCATCTCATATCTCTGTAGTGGGATGAACAAAAATACTGATTGAATCACACCTAAACTCTACAAAAATTGGATCTTTAAGATTTGTCATCTTCCTATGAACTTGTCTACATGAAGAGCCATCCTTGRAAAACAGCTGCAGAACAGCTCAATTCCATAAGCATCCCAATTCCATTTTAGGAGTGCCTTTGTATGGCTTACCTTTGCTTTTGAAGTGGATTAAGCTAAACTTCATAAGGTCCTATCAGTGGCCAAGCAAAGCATTCACAAGAGAAACAAGTGCAAAATAGTATTGCATTTCCAAAACATTTCCAGGCTTGTTGTACAAACATGACCTAACACAGGGAAATCCTGAAAAATCTGCTTTGGTATAATAAAACRCTAGGTGCTTGATGAAAAAAATTATAGTGCAAAATTCGACAGTTTACCTTACACAGAAGGTCAGATTACAGCAGTCAATCGCAACAGTTCTGTTATAAAGTAGAATCTGCCAACCGGCCACAGTCCATATCTCTAAGCTTAAACCTCAGCCTTGAAAATCCCAATTATACCGGTGCAGTAGGRAGGGTGTCCTAGTCAGGACACACAGAATCCGAAAGATGGACTTCCACATGACACATAGTAAGTCTCCAGCCATTACTGCTGGTCCTGCTTATGTCTTCTCCCTCATCTTCTCTTCCTTTCCCTTTCCCCTTTCTTTTTGACTGAAAGAATCGAGCCCAGGTCTAAGATAACTTTTGTTAACAGCCATTTGGTTCCRTGAAAAGAAAAACTCCCGTCAAGAAAGCAAGCTCAGAAAGCAAACCCACAGTATCTTCAACATTTAACTATAAAGATTCTCTACTAAAAATAGTAAAAAGTATTTTAAACTTTCACACAATAAGAAAAGTTCACTGGAGAGAGCAGTTGGTAGCACAGCAGAGAACTAGAAACYGAAAAAGGTTAAGAAACATCTTTCTTCTTTATGAAAAATGGTAACTCAAACACTCAGGGGGACAGTAATACATATGTTTTTGAACTAAAACTCTAACCTGGCATGATGAATTCTGGCCTTAGATTTGTCAAAATATTGGAGTCCATATGGCACAAAGCATGTAATTTTACATTTTTATATTAAACGCCTATGCGTTTTTCTTGTCTATTCCCTTCTCTTCCACCACACACTGGCAGCCGCTACCAATACGCCAAATGCCAAATCAACCCTGCAAGCTGGCTGGCACAAGCGCTCTACRATACTGGCACGCGCTTCTTTTTGCRGGGGGATTCTCTCCGAAACCCTGTGGCACATCCAAGCATCCCTGCTTAGCAGCTGAGGACCCTGTCCAGCCCAGGCASGTCAGCAACAGGGTGCCTTGACTTTGAATACACTGCCTATTTCATTATGCTTAAATCTGATAACAACAGCGACACTCTGCATCAGTACATCTATTTCCCCTCCACTACCCCCACCAAGAATCAGCCAGTGCTTTATTATGAATGAATGTATGAGTCTTTTACATCCAGCAATACAGAAATCTGCTGCTGTGGACAGAGAGGATGAAAATCACTGCAAAATGAGTAAGAACAAAAAGAAACATCACTTAGGCCAGCTGAGCAAATTTATGCACCTATAAAAGGCCTCACAGAACCTGGATGTCTATGTTGAACAAAACCACGTCACACCTTCAGGTCTTGTCCATAAAACCTTTAGTAAGCTAAAGGGAAATCAGAAACATAGAAGGCTTTGCTGACCCTGTCAAGATTCAAACTTGYGTCTGAGGCTCCAACACAAAGCCATTCCCTTCACTGCTCCCCTTGAAGCTTTTTTCCTGTGCTCGTCCCTTTCACCCATGGCACAATTTAAGATGTTAACCACCTTAAAAAAAAAAACTTTTTATTTTATTTTTTAAGGTCGGTAACCAGAGACAGCCAGGGATGCTGAGGACACAGCCCGTCCCACCGTGCTGGAGGCTCCATGCTCAGCTACATCATGTTACTCTAGCCCAGCTGAGAGTAGAGCACGAACAGGCAACAACTAATGATTTGATTACTCCCTGCCACAGTGTAATGGTCAATCAAGCCTGCTTAATTCAGTTATCTCAACAACGCTGGAAAGTTTCCCATGTAATAGCTTCGTGCTCGTTCACTGGTGAGAAAAGGAAACTTTGGTGCATTACATCCACAAGACACTGGGCTGTCTGCTGCTTCCCACATTACTAAGTTTCTTTTGGAGCAGCAACTCCACCTAACAAATGTAACTTTAACAACAGTAAAACAACCTAATAGCTTAGCATGCCAGGGGGCTAATGTGGTGGGCCATTTAACGCTGCACTAAATAGCCCTGGTTTGATTCTCATTGCCAAGTGCTGAACTGAGAATTGCATCTGCAGGAGCAGTTCCTAATTCATTAGTTAAAGGGGGTCATTGCTCATAGGGTGGGGAAGAGGGAGGGGAAGAGGAAAGGGGGGGAAGAAAATCAGACAACTCTAAACATTCAAAGTCGACAGAAGGTTGCACTCCTGAGAGATGCAGTATTTAGCTGAAAGCCTGACAAAGCTCTGCAGCTGGGAGGCCTGTGGTGGTTTTACTCGACACTAAAAAAGTTGCCATAAGACACTTGTAACCTGTATAATAGGCTTGGTGGGAACAGGGAAGCTGAGAATGAAAGGAAGGTGAAAACATCTTGCTAATAACACTGCTGTTTCATTTCAGCTGGCCCTCAAAAACTGTACACCATGCAGGCTGCCAGCACGGCAAAGCAGCAGCAAAATAAATAACCACCTCTCCATCCACACCTCCTAGAAAAACCAAAGCCCCAAAAGAGACCTGATTGCAAAGGAGAGGGCTTAAAAATTTTAAATGATACAACGAGACAAAGAAATAACTGCAAATTTACAGGACCCCTCTGCAAAAGGAGAGCTTTATTCCTGAACTTTAGAACCCTAAAACAACCGATTTCTCTAATTTCTGCCATCACTCAGATCGGCCTTGAATTACCTCCTGATAGGCCTCCCATGTGCTTGCAGATGAGAGAGTGTAATGGGGATCTGTTAATTAACTAGAAGCAAAGTTGCACGGTGGGGATCAAACACTGGATGCGTCCTAAAACTCCCACAGAGAAGATGAAATGCAGCGCAAACTTTAAAGACTTCCCGTCATTAGCCAAGACCTTGGCTGCTCCTGGCCCAGACCCCTCCTGTTCCAGAGAACAATGAGGACAATGATGGCAGAAATGAAATAGTGCAGCAAGGAACAAAGGCTTTAGCTATTTACCCACCGAGCAAGAAAGGAAAAGAGGGGCAGGGGGAAGGGAACTTTTTTTTTTTTTTTCCCCCTCCCTCCCCCCTCTCCCTATGGTTTCTGTCTACTTTTAATTAATTTACGGCTGCCAGGGACTTGCACACAGAGCACGCCCAAGAGCATTGTGCTGGAGTGTAGTGTTAATACATGTAACATCTACTGTTTACTCCGAGGCAGAAAGGAGAAGTAGCTGGGGCAAAGGAGGCAGCAGAGAAGGAAGAGAAGAAATCTTCCCTCTTTAAAGCAGCCTGGAAGAAATGGACAGAGAGGCCCAAAAGGTTAGGCTGATTCGTAACGTCTATGAAGCGACTCCCAAGCAGACTATTACACTTTAAGAGAGTTCCAGGTAGAATAAATCATTGTGGTTTATCCACCCCGGATATTAAAATGAAAAGGGGTGACACTAGGACAGAAATATCTGAATTAGGTGACAGTGAGTAGCACACTGACAGCTCAGCAGAAGCTAAAGTGCCAGGTTTAAGGGGCTTGATCTGGCAGCCTGGATCAAGGGAAGGACTCTCAGGGCAGGTCCACAGCAAAGCACAGTGCTGTGCAGATACACACAGCAGCAGTTTACCGTATTTCTAAAGCACTTAGTCTGAGCTAATAAGCCTGGCTTTCTCAGCAAGGCTAATTGGGCCAAGAAGAGTGCAGCACTACCATGACTACCAGCAGTAGCTACCTTGTTCAGCAGGGCTCTGTATTTTGCCATGGATAAATACTGCCTCTGACTTCACTGAGCTGAAAATCCAGCTACCACCCRAGTTTTCCTACTCTCGGACACAAAGGACATACTCAGTTGCCTAAACAARAGTGCTTAGTGCAGTTTGAGATGCCCAGGTTTCCTGAAGCATGCCTGCAAATCAGGCAGGTGCTATGCGACCCCAGACCGGTACCTTACCAGAAAAGCAACTGGACACAAGAGAAAGCACTATAAAACATCTGTAATAGCATTATAAGCCTATATTTAGGCAACTGACTTGACCACCTATTAATAATTTACTTTTCATCTAGAAAAGCATTCTTCAAATAACAATTTTCATGAAACTTAGACCCCTGCASGGGAAGAAGTATTATATTTCCATTGCAAGGCTGGAGGAGGAGAAGGCACAGCAAGGCCACACCATGAGTGAAGAGCCCTGCACTAGGAGCCCACAGTCTACTCATAAAACCACAAGACTTTAGATATCATGGCAATGGATGAAGTACAAGAACCTGAATGAAACAGAATAATTCTTCTGATAGGAGCAAACCACAAAAATAGAAGCACTCTAGTGTTTTTTCGTGCTTTTTTCTTCCTTAGAAAGGACCAGAAATGGAGACTCCTTTGAAAAATACAGGTCTGCAGCTGTTTAGATTTATTCTCAGCCTGGACAGCAGCCTTGGGCAGAAATAGTTTCAGTCCATATTTTGCATATCATTGCTTTTGATAGARAGTGGAGACAGGAACAGAGGCAAAGAAATTCTAAGGCTGGACACTGGCCCCAGGTAAGGATAAAGTATTTGCAGTATTTTCCAGTTGCTCAGGACAACTGTTGGCTGTGGAATTTTTCTTTTTGGAAAGAAAGATAAAAAAATACTACTACAGACTTCTTGAAACTAAGCATTCTTTTTCTAGGCCACTGGTTCAAAAGAATMAGCATGTGTTTCACAGTTCAGTTCAACAGACAAATCCTTCTACGCTTAAGAGGAACAAAACAGCAGCTAAAAAGCCCACTGCAGATCAGGCAAATTTTGGTAAGTAGGAGAGCAGCAGAGAAAACTTACCAGCATTAGGTGCGAGGCACCAAACCCTAAGTGCATCTGACTCATCAGGGGACAGCAAGGGAAAGTCCTTTGATATCATTACCAACATCTCCACTACATTAACTATCTCCAGAGCAGGAAAAGAGACATAAGGTAAAAGAAGTTCTTGGCATCTTTATATCTTGTTTGGAAGATTTATAAAGGCAGCTGTACATTCRGGGGTTGGAGTGATGTCACCCGTTCCAGAGAGGGCTCATTCCCATGTCGGAGAGCTGAATTATCACGCAACAGGGAGCATTCTCCAGCCTTTGCTGCCCACATATCACTTACTCCTAATTGACCAAAATATCTGGGAATACATCTGTTTGTTCTTTCATTCCTCTCTCTTCCAGCAGTTCTTGCTTCTTCCCTCCAAGTTTGCTCCTCGCTGTTTGGAAACCATTGCTGTCCTGTGACTTGCATGCAATTGCATTGTCCTCTACCATCAAGAGTCCAGATACCTACCTGACCCTCCACAGAGGACCGTATTGTCAATCTGCCTGGGGCACTGACATGACCCACATGACTGTGGCATAGCCAGCCACTCAAGTGCTGCACAATCATTTAAGATACCTGTCTTCACAAGTACCTCTCCTTCCAAATAGTGCTATTATTCACATTTTACATACAGAGGAATGGAGAAACACGATTTGTTGTGCCTGAAGTCTGTGACAAAGTAGGGAACTGAACCTCAGTTCCAGATTATTATTACTGAGCTGTCTGTATTCTTCTCTTCCAGCAGTAATCCCTTGCATATATATTTTAGAAATTGGTGTTTGCCTTGTTTAAATCTCCCGGACTTATCCGATAGTTGTTTGTGACATTTCTGTGCATGCAGGCACCATTTACCCCATTCTTGTTGTATTGCTGAACCTCTGCTGATGTTCAGAGAGACCACAAAGACTGAGCAATTGTAGAACAGAACGAGTTTGCAAAGAAAAGAGGAGGTCACTTTGGGTCAGAACTGATATATTACGAATAGACGAATATGTGGTAAACCTGCTTACAACCATTGTCTTTTT
>NW_028187088.1:1584115-1590798 GCF_003343005.1 Rhea americana
GTAAACAGACATCACTGATTTCAAGAGCAAGCACGATCACCACTGCTATTGCCTGACTTCAAAGCAAATCTTGCTCATTTTATTATCCAGGCAGATTTGTTTGGACCTTGACCTTTGAACTGGAAAAAACACACTTGGAAATTTTATAAAAAGAGAGAGAATAAAGAGAACTCAGTTCCCGAGCTCAAATCTCACACAGAACGTACAAGATCATAGCTCCAAAGAAAAAAAATGTTCTGATTCAATAACACGGAGTAAATACATTAGCTTGATTCTTTCAAAAAGGTCTAAAGTGTGAAGTAACAGTGTCCAGGTTTTGATTCTTTGCTTTTATGCACCTCTGACAACACAATTACTGTGTTAGAAATAAGTGATTTTTAAAAATCTGTTATTAATTTATTTGGCTTATATCATAGAGAGGAAATCATCCCATCACAAAATCTGCCAAAAGGTTCAGTTATTATTAGCCTCTAAGATGCAAGCTAATTGCGTTCTGTGTTTTTCACCAAAACCAGCTGAGATCCTGAGGTTCACAAAAAGGATACTGCACATGCTTAAAAACGAGAAGATTTTTAATTACACATTTGACATTACTGGGCCCCAGTGTAAAATCTGTATTATTTGTTTGGCCCACATTGCACAGAGACTTCAGCGAGCAACACATCAATAGTCTTGCTGAAGTAAGGGGGACTACTCAAATGCATCAGCTAGCATGAAAACTTGCTAAGTCTTCACAAAAGCAGAGTCTTAGACTCTTACCACATTGAACACTGTAGAGCTTGTCCTAGCTGTCTCATGTAAAAGAAAAATATATTTAACAGAAACATTAAAAATAAATTTAACGGAGAATATACTGAGTATCTTCTATTCTAATTTTTAAAGTATTATCAAAACTGATATCCAAATGTTGTAGTACTGTACAATCCTCGGTTTTAYATATCATCTCCTTCCTTGATGTTAGTTCAAGGAAGTTAGTAGTCTCAAAAAGTGAAGTGACTTGATTTCTGCTACACCCCAGTAACTCTCTGCCGCCACTCTGATTTCCTCAGACAACAGGATCCTGGTATAGCGCAATTTAAAACAGGCACTCTCTACTCCAATTTATTCTGGAAGCAAAGGGAGGGAGAACAGCCCTTGACACTGGGTCCAGGGCTGAAGTTCAGCAAGTTGAATCAGCTCAGCGTGTGGCCAAACCACTGCCAGAGCTGGCTCACGCAAGAGAAGCAAGGCCTGAGCTGGCAGCAGTGGCCAGGGGAACCARGAGCCCCTCTTTAAGAGAAGCTGCAAGCTCTTAAATCAGCTCAGCCATAACACAGCACTAGTCAGTAGGGTTTTTTCCAGCAGGAAAAACCTTAAAGGGTTAATTTTAAACAATTCATTTTATTTTGACAATTTGCCTCCTACAAACACTTATTGATAAACAGTTTGAATCAGCTGAATAAGTATATAGACACATAAAAATGTATAATAATAATAATAATATAAAGCGTAACGGTACAGAAAACTTTTCCTGGGAAAAGCCCACCACTCCCACGGGCATCCTCCTCAGCCTGATTACATGATTCAAGCAGCTGAGCAGCAGCCTCATTCCTCCCAACGCAGACATGCACAGCCAGGTTAGGTGTTGCCTGAAGCAACATGCAGAGAAATGAGAGTGGCATGCAAAGGAGCAAGTTAGAAGCAACTCAGCTTTACAGAATTACTGGGGTAGGGATCTCTATCCATAACAGACCAAATCACTAAAATGCAAGTCATACAAACCATTGCTCTCAATTTCAGAATTATTTCTTATACAGCCACAAGCAATTCACCCACATCTAAGGATCATATTTTTCTGGCTGGGCCAAAAGACAGCTCCTCATTCCACTTTATACGCTGAGGCAAAGCAATGCTGTAAAGCTATCAACATCAGGACAAAAAGCGCTGTGTTTTCCCACAGTACAGATGGATAGTGATAGGCCTAACTTTTTACACGACCTACAACAACCTCTTAAGTTTGGAAGAAATGGACTACAAACTTAGAAGAACCATCTTTCTTGAAACGAAACAATGAAAATTTCATTAAAGGTGAGCAAAGAATATTGCCAAATGAGAGAGAACTGGATTATAGGCACACTCGCATTTTCAATCCCCTTTATTTCCCCCTAAAAGCTTCTTTCAAAGCACTGTATTCCCATGAAAAGTTTTCAYTCTGACAATTATTTTCTAATAAAAATGTTCTGTTGGAAAATTCCTGACCATACTGATCAACAATACTGCTTCTACAGCATTACACCATAGGCTTGCTTCAGCTATGCGTGGCCTACAGCTAAATACAGGCTTCAGCATTTAGAGCTGTCAGTGCCTACCGCTTTGTCTGCTCTTAAATGGGGAGGTGAACACGCACGTAACATTGTGAACTAGGTGCTATAAACAGTACGTATATTATTCATACAGGGCCTACTACTGCATAACTCTAGTGACTTATCCTAAAGCTTAATCTTAGCCTGTGTCTCATTTTTATAGGGCTGCTGAAACTAAGAAACACTTACAAGCACAGGGAGAGACTATTAAAGGCAGAGGTCTCTCTCATAAGCACAACATGCGATCGGATAATATTGTCTGGATTAGCAGCTTTATAACCTAGCCAAGCCCCATGGCTACAATTATCTGGTTGCATTAAACTGAAATCACCTGAAAAAACTCACAGTGAAGGAGCTTGTGGAAGCGTCTAATCTGCTAGTTCACACTTGCAAGTGAAAGCAAAATTCAGCAATGGAAAGGAGATGAACAAACATCATAGTGTGAGATTTTCCAACTAATTGTTCTAATTTTGCTTTAAAAGGAAGGTCTTCCCATYGCTTTAGCTCTTGTTCCTACACTTGCCAAATGCAGTAACACTAACATAAGCAAAGAATAAGAAGCATCGCAATAATAGCTAATACTAACTTGCCCCTGAATAAAATTTCCCATGCTGTTAGCTTGGATGCAGAGAATCGGCAAGGGCAATTCTAAGGCCACTGCTGTAGAAGGAACTAAATTCAATGCGCACTGCTCTGATCACTTTGGCCTCAGAACTTGTTAATGATTTGGAGGGTCCTAAAGTACATTGTGATATCAAAGTACTTTTCAAAATWATTTACCTCTTCATGCTTTTTCTATTTTCTTCTAATCGTTCATCAAGGAGGGAAAATGTTAGAGGTAGTTATAAATAAACAGGACAGCTATGCCACAAGCTTTTACATAGTTCCTGGGGGTTTTACTCCACAAAGATGCTGCAGCCTTGCAGTAAATTAAGCCAAAAAAAAATGAACAATCATTTTGAATGCTGAAAACCTACCATTTCAGGCATTCAGTTCTGCCTGTCTACATTTCCTTCTGATTACGCAGATGGACATGAGCACATATTTTCAGCTGCTGTAAATCAAGTTTTATCAGTTTTGCTAGAAGAAAACTATTTAGTTGATGGAATTAAACTCAGGTTAAATAGATAAGAACAAACAGTTGCACCACCTCAAAAATATGGGGGCTGGCAGGTTGCCTAAAAGATTGCAACTATTCTGCCCTAGGAATGGCCGTCATCCTTGGGCATGTAAGGAGAGCTCTGTATTTTAGGACAGCATATATACAGTGAGCCACCTCCAAGCCTTCTACTGTCAAAAGGCACTTCTTGGAAGAAAATTGTTACATAAATATAACACCTTCAATAAATTCATGTGGATGGACACCCAAAGCTCATCAGGTAAGGCAGAGTTGTCTGGCTTTGCTATATATCACAGTAAAAGGAGCTCTATTAAAAAGCCAAATAAAACACTAATAAATACATAGAAAGTGACATTAGAGTAACTACTGAGGTACTGCTGTGTGGGAATTAATGGTACTATTTTTACTGGTGATCTCTGCAAATCTTCAGCTCCTGTCTTATTCTCTACGCTGGAATGTGCAAGTGGGAAGAAACTTCTAACTACATTAAATTTCATGTAAAGTTTAGAGACAATCTGGAAGATGTTCTTTAAAAAACTAACAATGAAATTCAAAAAGACTTAAAGTGAACTAATTGATTTTGGATTTCATCCATGTTGGAAGCTATTTTCTGATATGGTGATGGGGAGAAATGTTTAAATGGATATGGCTGTAAATGCTACTAAACTTTTAAATTAAAATCAAAAGAAATTATTTGAAAATTAATTTTTTGTCTGAAAAGGTTTAAAATAATCTCATTTTAAAGGAGGTTTCACTTGATTGCTAGCCTATACTTCATCATCCAGTTGTGTATTTGTGTCATGACTTGCAAAAGCTTTTCAAGGCACAACTAAATGTACTTTGAACAGATGGGAAAAGGTAATGCATGCCATTTTGTCAGCACAGACACGCCGATTCTGACGCAAAAAATGACATAGTACTATATTGATTTTACATACATTTCCATATGCTTAAATAACTCTAGACTATATAGTACTGAAGCATTTATTTTTAAATAACACCATTTAAACTTAGTTTTTCTTTATCTGCCTGTTATCAGAATTCGTATTCCATTCCAAATATAACCACTTGTGTACACAGTAAAGAAATAAAAAGATTCAGCCTTCCAAGAGTCTAAACATATTGATGAAACAGATAATTTCTAAACAAAACCAGAATTCAAGAATTCAGGCCAGGATAACTGCCAGATAATTTTCTGGCTACTTAACCCCACTTAAGCCTTCCTTGTAGTCTTTGGTGCCCCAAGAGCTCCTTTCCTTGGGTCCACATATTCAAACTCCATTTCTCATTCCCCAAACCAGATGTCTTATTTCCGCTTGCTATGTCAGTGAGGCAGATAGAGAAAATTCTTAATTAATTCCCTCCTGGAAGGTTTAATGCTTACCCCAAAATGGGGTGTTTCAAGCAAATCCCAGGTGCCCATTACAACAGGTAACAGTCACACTCCCTTTGCTGTAGCAAGTTCCACTAGGTGCACCTGTATGCATGTTCCTAGSTATACAAAAAGCAGTAGAGTCGTCCTCTACCTCTGCCAGACACTTAATCTTATTTCTTTTCCACAGTTCAGTATTAGTCACTCCTTTTAGCCTTTGCATTTCTGACCTCAACCGTAGGAGGAAAACAACACATCTCTGGACTGCATAAAAATAGTTCAATTTAGGCCAAGTTTAACTGTTGAGACCCTTAGCTAACTCTGACTCAAATCCAACCTGAGCTATTGCTCAGCATGGTAAGACTGTGGCAATGACATTATCCTCCGTTTAAAGCAGAAAAAYTGATTGAGTTAGATCAGCTAGCTTCTTCCAGCTAAGCTCAGCCTAAACATTACCTGCCACCTTGCTACCCTAGAGAGAAGTGCATCAGTAGTGATGCACAAACCAGCTGGTTCAGTCTASTGAGGGACTCCACAGGTTATTTAACACTGGTTAGTTCTATCACTCTAGCTCCTGCTTGACTCAAGAAAGTTAGCTTGAGGCTAACTAATACAAAGGCTTGAAACTTGGRAGCTTCCTACTGAAAGAATGAGAAGAATACTTTCAACATAAGCAAAACAACTTATTTTTATCTCAGCTTGGGAACAGCTGAGCCATTTTGGCTGAAAATTTCGTTAGAGGTTCCCCCCCCCAAAAGTGTCTGAGGCAAACACCCAAAATGGAAAATATCAGCCAAAGCTGAAATCATTTCGCAAAGATATAAACAGTTGAAAAGCAAGTTTTAGGATGGAAAGCATCAAGCAATCTTCAACACAGACAAAACTGCCTGCAGTGCACACTGTGTATTTCCCAGGGATCCTGCAATCATCAGAAACAACAGCTTCTCCATCAGCTCCACGACTCCATCAGACCCCGGGCTGCAGCAGGACCAAGCTTAGGGGGCACATTTCACTCCTCTGACCCAACTCCCTGCCATAGKACTCCCTGCTATGTGATGCCATTGAAGCTCGTGGCTCAGTAAGTTAAAGAGGGATAACCACCGACATACAGAAATTAGCAACAGCTTTGTAACAATAAATTAAGTCACAGGAAATTAATGAAAGTTGTATGCTATCAATATCTATGCTAGCAGGAAAAGTTTGGCAGTGCAGAAGGTTATTTCTAGGCCCAGGTTCTTAAATAGCCACRAGTATACCAAGAGTTTTAAGAAAGCTTCCAAAGGTACATAAATGCCTGTTACGTGCAGCTGCTAAGTCCTGTGGAGGAGGACCACTTCTGATAGTGGGTTTTGAGATCTTCCTCTGAACTATCTAACATTGGACACTGTTGAAAAGGAGCTAGAGAGACACTGAGTGCAAGTTAGTACAGCAAAGCCCTCAGCACCAATTACCTAGGAGCAACAGCCACACAAGGGAGACCACAATCAGTATTTGCCACGCAGAATCCCACCTTTATTTGCAATACGTATGTAACTATTACACTTTTTGCATAAAAAATAGTTTTTTACAAGTACTTGTTAGCCTTGAGCAAGTGTAGCTAACAATCACTAGAGGAAAAGATTTGCTTTGGTGAATTAAAATCATGGGGTTATTTTACTAGAAATGCAAAAAAGCACAAAGCTAAAAAAAAATAGTAAGCGGATTTTTTTCCCCCTCCTTTTACATTAGTGACATAAAAGCTCAGGACCACTTATAAATATCAAAGGAGATTTCACAAGTTTACATGGTTGAGCTTTCAACTGAGAAATATTTTAGGGTGCAAGCCAAATACTTTATGTTAAGGAAGAAG
>NW_028187088.1:1590850-1591514 GCF_003343005.1 Rhea americana
AAAAAAAAAAAAAAAAAAAAAAAAAAAAAAAAACTTGACCATAACCTGAGGCCTTGGCTCCAGCCAAATGCCTGTTGTTATGAAAGCAAGGTGCTCCACACGATCTAATCATAGCACTAAACCTTGTTACAAGCCCTTTTACAGCTCCAATATCTGGGTTACATGGAAACACGCTGGAGAGCCTCCTTGTACTATGAAATAAATGTCATTCTGACTGGCATCCTCTCTTCTAGCGAGTAATTTCCCTCCGCTGATAAATCGATACAGCAAAAACAAATGAGAGTGCACATTGGGCACATCGAGGATTACATTTTTATTCATTTCAGAGCCCCTGCAGCAGAGTTTTTAAAACACAATAGCAGAAAATGATGCACTTGAGTGGAGGGGGAAAAGAGGAGAGAGTGCACCTTACAGAGGAAGAGAGAAGAAAAAAAAAGCAAGAAGAAAGAGAGAGAAGGGGAGAAGAGCAATAACCTCCGAATTTAGAATACGAGTCTAGCTTGGAAAGCCTCTGAAGTTCAGGATGGTTTGGGATTCAGTTTAGTTAAGCTCCTTTGTAAGTTCTTGTTTTTTGCTGCAGCAACAATAATTTGCTTTTTCCCCCCACCCTTTCCTGTTCTAATTTTGATCCCGACTTTGTTTCAAGGAGCCTTTTTTTTTTTTT
>NW_028187088.1:1591530-1632103 GCF_003343005.1 Rhea americana
ACCGGCAGCTGACTTGGCTGTGTTCTACATTCAACTTTGTTTCAAGGAGCCTTTTTTTTTTTTTAAAAAAAAAAAAAAAAAGGTCTGCCTCTTTTGCCACCAAAGGTGGTGTCTATTTGTACCAGTACAGCTATAACATGCAGTACCAAAATCATTATGTCAAAAGGCATATATTTGCTATAGGAGAGATACAATTATAGGAAAACATGCTAGAACATCTCGACTTCAGAGTTGCAGCTGAGGGAACTGATCCAGCATCCAGTGGGGTCAGGAGAGATATTTCCAGAGACTTGTAGCAGGCACCGAATCAGTGAAAGAGACCCAGCCTGGTCACCTTTAATTATACACGTGCAGCTTTGAAACTTAAGGCTGGGATCCTCTCAAGCTTTCATAGATATGAAGCAGAAGTGAAAAGGGATAAACTGCTTTTTCCTCCAGGACACTTAGCCAAAGAGGGTGCAACCACAGATTTACGGAGGTGCAAACCCACAGGAAGGAGTTCAAGGTTTCGAGAAACTGTCTAGCAAGTGCAGATCTCGAGACAAACTGAAGGGCAAATCAAGACACCAGCAGCAGCATAAGTGAAACTCCAGGACTTTGGAAGTTCACTCAGTACCTGTGAAAGACCTAACTGACAGCTCCAGAGACTGGAGACCTCTACATACTGGAACAGCAAAGGAAGAGAATGTTGCAGCCTAGCTCTGACTTGAAGAAGGTCCTCTCAAAAGGGAAGAAGTCCGGAGGACATCCAATCCTTTGRGCAACCAACAAGTACCAGTAGGGCTTTCATTTAATGACTACATATCCACCTGGACCTGTACTGAGGTGACAAAGCACTGCACATTTACTGCCACATGACTGCTGGTTTGTGGCCACTTTCAGTCACAACACGCTCTGGGTTTGAACCAGCAACCTCAAGGTGAGAGGCTGTTGTATCTCATTACCAGTTCCCTATGCCTCATTAAATTTGCATTTATTTGGTTCTCGGTGTTAGTGGTTCTTACAATGACCAGCTAGAAATTAGAGAAATGTGCCTTTTTCTCTCTCCTAATAAATATATATATATATATATATATATATATATATATGCCATAGCACAACAGCAACATAATGCAAAGTGAAATCCTTTTACTACCCTGGGAAGGCCAAGATGTGTGCCCAATAAATGTAAGCAGACATGATATCCTTTATAATCACAGCAAGATGAAGATGTGAACTGAATAAATGCTTTAAAAACATCATAGATTCTATTAGATGCAAAAGATTGAAGCGTTAGGCACCTTTTAGCTCAACTTTCATTTAATTTACTGCTTGCTGTACTGTAGTCTAAAGGGAGTGAAAAAATCCTCTCTCTAATTTTTTTTTTTCTCCTTTTCATGAGCTGACCAAGAAGATGAAATCTGGGTACTTTAATTACCATTCAGAGCCAAAGGCCTGGCCTTTGATATGGAAATCCCACTTCAACTCCRGCTTGCTGCTGCCTTTCCCTGTCCCCTTCTCCTTCCAATCTCCCAACATGAATTTTAAGTAGCCTTGTCAACACCTGATGGCGGAAAGCTAACAGAAGCCTGTGCCACCAAGTTTGCACTCTGGTTTATCTTCAGGAGGGAAACGCGGAGGGGGAAGGAAGGGATAGGAGGGACCGAAACGGGCCGGACCCAGGTGCCGGGATCTCGGCACCTTCCCTTTCCCCGTCAGCGCGCAGTGCGGGCCCTGCTGCGCGCAGCAGCTCGCGTTAAAGGGCAGAAGAAAGAAGCGGGAAGGGGGGAAGGAACGGATGAAAGCTGTCATGTACGGTTACCCTGTTATTGTCATCTGCCTGCTGCATGACTCCCGGCTTTGCTATAATTATTAATTGCACTTGTCAACTGTCATTAATTCCTCTTTAGCATCCCTGTCTTGGAGTAATTAGACAGAGCAGCCTCGCCGCGCTCATTGTTTCGAGAGGCCCCTGCAAGAGCCCGGTGGGCTCTGCGAGGAGACGACCATCCTCGATACAATAGCGTACCTCCGCGTTAACCCTTTCGCAGGTGCTCGGAGCGGGAGGAAATCGGCTCTGCTGGCTCAGCTTCGCGTTGCCAGGCTCTGGATTTTTTCCTTTCTACGGTTCCTGCCCGACGATTTGAAAGCAGCTCGCCGTTTCCAGCGCTTTGGTTTGGGGCACCCCATTTGAGGGGCTGCCGCAAGCAGTTTTCCGAGCTTGGGCAACTTGGCACTCCCTGGCTGTCAGCCAGCGCCTTGTCCTCCTGTTGTGTGTCCAGCTCTGAAGAGGAAGGCACACAAAGCTAATCGGACCATTTATAAAATTACAGTCTTCATGTTTTACCTTTTTCTTCTTAGTTTACAGRGGTTCACTAAAAAGCGACTGTGGGATGTCAGTTGTCTTTGATTCTTACAGACTTTTTTCCCCCTCCTTTAACTAAGCAAAATGATGCAGAGTATTTGTTCTGATTGCTAGTGCTGAAAATCCAGTCTGAGAGCTGAAAGCCCAGCTCTGCTGTCACTGCCCCGCGTGCTAGCCTAGCAACCAGGCCCCCACAGTACGCTTCCCTTTTTTAGATTATGCAATGCAGCTGCGTGAAGTTTTCCGACTCTCAGACCCATTCATCTCCCTGGCTATTGCACAGGTACGAGGGACGACACGAGCTGGCTCGTGCTTGGCATTCACTTAGCAGCTGCAYAGGTAACGCGCGGCAGGTAGCAGCACTCCGTTCACTTTCTCAGATTTGCAATGCTGGAAGGAGTTAAAGCTTACGTACGCGAATAAGGTACAGTAAGACGGCGTAATTCGGACCACATGCAGAAGGGACAAATCATCCGAGTGGGATGATATGGCATTTGTGTCATCTATCATGAGAACAAAGCTGTGCTTCACATTGGAAGCATCAAGCTGCTGCTGGAAAAATAACCCAAAACTTTTCTTTTTTTCCTCTAGTGCCTGCCTGATGATTGGGGACAGAGGGAAAAAAAAAAAAAAGAAAAGGAGGAACTGAGAAACCAGAGCATCCTGTTGCTTCAACAGGGAAAACCTCTGCAGTTCTACTTTTAGCTTATTATTTAGGTTAACCAAATTCACTCCTTTCCAGTTAACCCATTACCTTTTCTAATACACTGGGTTTTTATGTCCCCCCCCCCCCCAAATTGCAATGTTGGAATTCAAGCCTCCTAAATCAATAAGGAAAACCAGCTAGGCAATGGCCAGATCTCATTCTAGTGCTGCTCAGCAAAACTGAGGAGCAACAAGGCCACTGAACACAGCTGTCTGCAGGCTCAGGAAGAAAAGACTGCACAATCACACTCACAAACTCACAGCTGGGAACAGAAGTAGTAAAGATTTTTCCTGTGAAAACCCAGGAAAGACTTGTATTCACAACAGAGAAGCAGCTTTGCCAAACCTAATCACATCAGGTAATATCTTCAGTACCACTGTTCCTTCAACAAATCATTTTTAATAAAACTATATTTTCCCAGTTTTAAATTGAAACTTAGAATATTGAAAAAAAGACAATCTGCTTTCCCTGTCTGCTAACTTAGCTGCAACAGGAGAGTTTTGTTAAAAGCTCTTTTCCATTAATTTTTCCCTATCTTTTCAATGCTTACCCAACCAAGACCATCAAAGCCACAAATTAACAAAGCAAATATATTCTAAAATGGAGCTTCAGAATCATAAAATGCTAAAGAGTTTTATTCAGAGCTTCACCTTCTTTGGATCTGGCTTAGTAGCTTGCGATTTACTGAAATAACAGAGAGCTTTGTATAAAGCCATGTGGAATATATTTATAGCACATATAGAACCAGAAAAATCTTTCATAGGCATATGCATCAGATTCTTGGCACTGTGCATCCTGCATCAGAAATAAGAATTTGGCCATAAATTTGATCAGCAAACACTTCTTTGCCTTTCCCTATTGTGGCTATAATCAACCAATGCAAAAATTACTACAATGATTTTCCACAACAGGGCCCAATTCAGCTGTGTGTGAAGTACCATCACTGATTAAATCCTTTCAGCAATTTTCAARATGGATTTCAGCCTCCCACAGAACTGGCCCTGTCTTTTACAATTACTCAGTTGAAGCCAAATCTCACTGTTACCTGGTTAGTGAGAAGGTCAGCTAAGCCACCCCCAAATTGCACACAATGCCAGACTTAACTAAATGCCAGACTTTATACAGTGTAAGCATATTATTACAATTTCCTGAATGGCTGGCGATACTAGTTCCTCAGGTAAACAATACAAATAGGAATAATTAGAGTTTAACTTTGCTAATGGCAGATGTTCATCCTCACCTTCTTACCCAAGCATGATCTTGGGACAGATGTAAAACATTCCTGATTGCTGTCAGTGGAGGCACCCTAGGATAAAGTTGGTTTAACTCCCTGATGATTTCAGGCCCTCAGTGAGATTTGTCGAGACACTTTTGGGATTCTGCCAGGAGCAGAATGCAGTGCAACATTACCTCCGATTCCTTCAAAAAGGAMGAAAGCAATAGGTGTTTATCATTCATGCCTTTTCTGCAGTGAGCTACTGCCACCAGGATTTTGATGCGCAATTGGGAAGTTTTGCCAGTTTTAAGAGTGCAGTTCAGTGAGCAGCTCTTTATCAGATGGATTCAGCTGCAGATCCATGCGTTACTCTGACCGGTAACACCTGACCCCCGCGGAGCAGATCTTCCCAAGCCACCCTGAACCCACAGAACTCCTCCTCCCACCCAGTTCACAGATCGCACTCGCTAAAGAAGCGATTAACAGGAGTGAAGCACACACGCCATGCGCACAACCAAACACACCAATATCATTAGAGATAATAAATTCTCTGTTCCACAGTCTCTCCAATGAAGACTGCTCAAGTGTTGATTAACAAACAAGCTAAGTGTTCAGCTGTGATTTCAGCCTTTTTAAATGGTTTCTGCCCAAGGCAAACCAAAGCAGAAGATTTAAAAAAAACTCCTCCCAAATGGACTAAAAACACAGTTAAATGACCATCTCTGAGGCCACTAGAGCAATAATTTTATATACCTATATAGATATATATATGACCTCAGAAAATCCTTCTCAAGAGGATTACTCCAACACTTTTGACTTCAGAGAGACTGAAACTGATTCTACTAAGAAAGCAGCTTTAACTTATATCAGAACTCACCTCTCAGCCAATGAGAAATAAGTTTTTTCAAAAACTTGTAGTTCCTAGTAGTTATATGGGCCTTAATCCTCTTGGAAACAGTTTTAGGTCATTATTCTGGGAGTTATTAGGTTGGAAAACAGCTTCTAGGCAAATGATGCTATTCACAAACCTTTTACACCAGAAATAATGGTTGGATTATTTCTGCCTCAAAAAGTAGTCTTGAGGTCTGATTTCTGATTTTCTTTATTTCTGGAGTTCCTGAGCAAATGCACTGCTACTTGCTGTTAAATAATAATACTGAACAATTTAAGCACATAAAAGTAATTTTATAGGGATTATAATAGCAGTAATGAGAACAAGTTTGGATTTTAAATATTATTTTTGATCTCCATTTATCTCCTGACTTCCATGGCTGTTGTATGCATCCTGTTGTATGTTTCCAAGGGCACATGACTGCTTTGATTTGTCCCCAAAACACTAGTTTCAAAGGCCTTTCAGACATCTTGATTATTTCTCTTCACATCTTCTACAGGGTTATTGCTTTTCCACTTCCATTGATGTCTCATAGCAATGGAGAAAAAGAAAAAAAGGATCCTGAGATCTATTCCTTGCACAGCAGATCAGGCAAAGATGACCACAAGCCTTTGAGTACAGGAGTGCCCCTATTCCCAGGGCCTTTGCAAGAGTGCCCTGCTGTTTCCACCAAGACATATGCTTCGCCTTCAGCTGTCAGTGCTCTGCAGAATGGGCCAGCTGAGGAGTCACCATGCAGCTGAGCAGACAGTGCAGGCATCAGGCAAGCAAAAACCTCCTGTGCTTGCATATTCAAGGATTATCTACTGAATTCTCCTCTTGAGCACAGCAAGTGCATGAGAAATAGGGAATTCAGGCCTTCCCCCTCCCCCAATCAGTTTCCYTTTTTATTGCAAAAAAATAAAATGTTACACAAGAATTTTCAGCAATAAATGGATAATTAAAAAGTTAACAACGAAATCAGACCTTTTTCTTCTATTATATTTTCTTTGTCTCAACTCTCACACATGCAACTAAAAAAAAAAGAAAACCTCATCATGGAGCTAGATGAAGTTGACTTTGCAATCCAGACACGACTTATTTAGTTGTGCAGGTCTAGATTATTTAATACCTCTCTAACAGACCTTGGAGATTGTGCTCACTTGAYGTCATGCCTGGGAACCTGAACCCTGCAGAACTGCGAGCGCTTCTACCAGCCTCTCAGCATCCACTCTCACTGGTTTTTAGCATGCACTGGGGATTCTGAATCCCCAAAGTTTTAATATTCCTCCTTCTTAAATACGACCTTAAACGTGAAAACTGCAAAATATATTCTGAGTTATTTCTTCTTGTAAGAATAAGCACACACTCTCCTGAAAAGTTGACCATTGCTCCATTTTATAGTGCAAATCATGAGTAGAACAGAAAAACATCACCACTAACAGTTATGTCCATAGACACTAATCAGTGCTATGCTACGAATATTGTTTCCCTCATGCAGGCCCAAATACTGAAATCTCAATGGTGATTTTTACCCAAGTAATGATCTCAGCATTTAGGCCCTACCACTTTTCACATGTAGCTACCTAAGCCTATCAAGCTATCCGCAATCTTTTCTTTTTCAAATAAAATCATTCAATAAAAACCTTAGAAGCCTTCTTTTTTTAAAACCAGTTACAAGTAAACTCACGTCCTTTAATTCTTACCCCAAAGGCAGCAATTCTAGTCTTTGCAGAACAAAGGAGTCATACCTTGAAGTAAAACTTCAGCATCACAAAAACCACAGCGCAAGAGCAACAGCATCTCTTACTAAATGCTTCACTGAGGAAGTGGTATCACAGAATCAGGTAGCATAAAGGATTCTGCGGTATCACTTTATGAAGTATATTAAAAATATATTAATTTGCCTAGATGAGAACATCATCATTAATGCTCAAGAAAATTACCAAATTAAAAAAGACAAAAAAGGCCTTCTGAGGTAATCAAAAGTTGAAGAGATGTAAAGATGTAACATAATTAAAAAGAAGAAAGGGGAAAAAAATGTTGCATTTGTTCTCCTTAGTTATATTAGGAATAAAAAACAAAACTAATGTAATAATGTATCCCAGCAGTTCAAATCTTCTAATTTATGTAGAATGGATTATTACTTAGACAATCTGACCCTGGGCAAAACTTCCTCAGTTGAGAAGATTTACAATCTAATTATGCAGGAAGTTCTGCTGAGACAGTTTGGGTGCAACGGTCTTCTATTACATTAGCTTAGCTAAAATAGCTGCTTCTTTACTTGCTTGGTGTTCCAAGTACTCAAATGAAAAGAGAAAAATCTCTCATTCATATGCTTTATTTCCTTTTAGTTTTTCTCACCGTTATCGTGTGCAGAAGCACTCATTCTCAACTGCAAATAGCAACAACAGACTTAGGTTGTTAATGGCAAAGCACGAGTTGCCTTTCAGGCTTTTGCTTTGGTCCTTGTTTAGTGAACTGACTTTAAAAGGACCATCAAAGTGCTCTTCATAATTTTTACAATGATGGTTGCTGAGTTATTTTTCCCTCCTTTATTGTAAATGCCCCTATAGAAAGCCTGAAGCTGAAATCTGCTTCTATATACTTTCCTCTTCATCCTGCATACTCAAAGCTGGTTGATTTTTTGTAGGGTGGCTCATAGACATTTTACTGCTGTCTCTGTCACCTGAGTATTTTTAGTGCAGTGTTTCATTAGATTGAAAAAGATCCCTCAACACACAAAAGAAGTGAGAGCTTTGCAAGCCATAGTGTAAGAGAAGAGAATATAGAAAACTTGGACCTAATACATAATCTAAAATATGTTTTTCACTAGCTATACTGTGGAGAGTTGATATAGTTGAATACACAGACTTGTCCTTTATTAACATAGCTGGGGAAATTGGTCCTCTTTTTCTTTACAGCGAGTGTTTTGATTTCAAAAGGTCAACAGATCACGTCACGGCCTTCAGTCTTGATAATTATCATGTGTAGTAATGCACATTTTTATCTACAGGTGGCAGACCTTTTAAAATCATCTTCAATCAAATTCATTATAAATTTTTGTTGATATCACCACCCACATTATAAAGTAAGGATGTGTAGCATAAAGTTCTAATTAATGCTGTTCAATTTAGAGGACAGATTTGTCAACAAAGTGGCTCACTTGCAAAGGCTGGTGACCCCTCTTCAGAACCAAAGCCTTAACAAAAAAAAAAAGGCAAAACAAAAACCAACRAAAAGTTGCCTAGTATATGATAAGTTTTTACAACCCTCTTTGCCCCTCTCCCCCCAAAAAATAATTCAGCAATTCAGTAAAAGACTTTTTTCCCCCTCTTAAGTACAAGTTTCACTTCCTTGGTTATTAAGCACCAGTTGGTAAATTGGCAATTTCTTGTTTGATAAGATTACTTAGAAGAGGAAGAAATACAAGAATTTCACAACTGACTTCTGGCCGTTAAAAAGAGAAAAGTGAATCATAAAACTTTTTCTATATAAATCAATCATTTTAAAACGCAATGATTTAGATTGTGATCTCGTATGTATTTAAGGCCTCCCTAAGAAGCAGGAAAACACTGGATTTACACCAGAAAATTTTCTATCAATCTGATAACCCTGCACTCAGACTTAATCAGAAGTTTCATCCCGACAAGAACCGCAGAAGAGCCCACTCGCGGCATGTGGACAAATCCCCGTGGAAATCAAGGCTGTCCCACAGTTTTCATCACTTTCATTTCTAGCTGGCCCTAAATCCTTAGATACATTGGGCCTGCTTCTCTATGGCTTTCCGTGCCTCTTCCTTACCCCCCCCCACGAAAACTAGACACAAACAGCATCTGTCAGTCTGGCTGGATTTAGATTTGTGATTTGATAGCATTTCCCACTCCCGTTGTCAAGGCACAAACTATACCAGAACACACAAACACAACAGGAGCCTGGTCAAAGTAGGTGAAGCCTCACCCAAGGATAATCACATTGCACTCAAAAGCATTTGACAGGTCCTGCTCTTCCTGAAGTCAATGACAACAGGCTAAAAAGCACACTACTTTCAAGGAGGTGCTTGTCTTTGAAGTCCTAATTCTACAAACATTTACTATTCACAGCAGTCAGGTTAAGCACAAAGACTGCTATGGGTTCAAGCTGATACAYTAACTGTGGAATTACCTACAGCTGAGTCACCTGTCAGGCCAACAACAACGCTTAAGTGAATTGCTCTCTATCTACTTTCCTTAAGTGTATTAAAAAAAAAAAGTGATTTCATAAACTGTTTGTAAAAATGCAGTATTTAAAATAGGTATACTTACAAATCAGTCCTAATCAGATATTACACATATACCCAGAAGTTTATAGTAACTGTGAGATAATTTTTATCTTGTCAATAAACTTAAAAAAAAAAATAGAAAAACCTCAAATCTTTCAAACTCATCTTTCTTAGATTTTGAATACATAAAAATAAAACTGCAGAGTTGTTTGAATGAGAACCAGAAAGTACAGTCAAACCTAAAATAGTTATCATGGAAGAACATATACTGGAGAATATCCTCATTTACCTACTGATACACCCCCTCCTCCCCAGTCCAGAAGAAGTGGGTGAGAAAAATTAGGTACATTAATGTCTTTTGTGCTAACCTAGTAACCTTCTTTTTCTCCACAAGCTCTTCCTTCATACCACACACTCCCATACTGTTAGCCCTCCAAAGTAATTGCAATATGTCTTTATACGGTTTTGTTTTCCTACCCAATGCAGAGGAGTTGGGGTTATTTTCAATCTTCGGAAGCTTGTAAACAGGATCAAACAGGAACCCAGTCATCAGCAAGAGGAAGGCTAGAAAAATAAAAGCAAACGCATATCAACAATTTTATTTGAAAAAGAAAATGCACCCAAAACATGAAACAAAAGCCTGGGCTCTGCTAGACATCCCCCCTCCCCATTCCTTTTCATTTAGTTCGTGAACTCTTTTTTGCAGAACAGAGGCTGGTGTAAATTAATGTGTGACCCAAAATACATCACATGTAAAAGCTGCCATAGAAATATGTAATAGGGAAAAAAATAATAAAATAAATTTTAAAAAGACATTATGAGAACTAAAGTGGCACTTATTAGCATCATAAATCAATATGGAGCTCAAACTAGCAGGAAGATAGGACTATACATTGCTGTTTCTCTGGAGTGTTGAAAGTGTCCAGAGGCCCCGAAGCTGGACGTCGGCCGTGGGAACCCCCAGCGCCGCGGGAGCCGCGTGGCTTGGGGGGGCCGAGCCCCCGCACCTCTCCTGGCACGCGCTGCGCCCATGGCCGCCGCGGTTTTACTCCCCAACCTGAAAGGCACTGCAGAGGGTGGGAAGCGTTTTGCACCACGGGGACCCCTTCGTAGAGGCCGGGGACATGGGCACATGGAGCTGCGGCACTGGGCTCGTTGCTCCAGTGGCCCTCGCTAGCCATGGGCGCCYGACTACCAGCTTTGCACCTCAGTTTACCCAGCTGCAAAATGGAGAAAATAAGCTTTACACCACTCCCACGTGCACATCAAAGCAGTGATTAGAAAAATATAAAATTTGGTACTGTCGTTATTTGACGGGACCACATGAACGCAGCTACAGAAGCAAGTCTGAGACCACGCTTGTGGCATAACGTCTCAGGTTCACACACATGTAAGACCACACAGTTGCAGGTGTCATGCATCTGTCATTTCAGTCATATTGTGCATCCCAAAGATGTRTTACCATATTTTAATAATTTAATATTAATCTAGTCTAACCAAAATAATTGATTTGGAATAAGAAACATTTCTGAATACAAATAAATAGAATTTCTGTCAAAAAAAGAAAAAAACATGCCTCTGAAAAAACTCCTCCAAAGCCAGACCCTTTCTGCACTGATTTAACCTGATAGAGTTACTTTGTCAGCYCTACAGCTCTGATAAGACTCAGTG
The DNA here is from genome assembly GCF_003343005.1 of Rhea americana. NCBI lineage: Eukaryota > Metazoa > Chordata > Aves > Rheiformes > Rheidae > Rhea > Rhea americana. The sequence goes on from NW_028187088.1 coordinate 1,602,600, forward strand.
AAAATGACAGGCACTTAATAAAACTAGTGAGAACAGGCTGGAGCATAGTTTCGAAAGATGACCATCCCTGGTTCATACTGAGCTCTGCATGCAGGCAAAACTTGGCAAGGATAAAACTTGATTTTCTGTACTGTTTTTTGAGCAATCAGCTGAGCAAAGAGAAATGCGCTTTCTATATTTTCGTATATGAATTTCCTCAAATGCAAAATTGTGCTCTCAGCAAGGTTAGAATCTTTACAGGTTTTTCAAATAAATGGATGTTTGAGGAACTAAAAAAAGAGAAGGTCAAGATCTTTAGGACTTATCAAACTACGTTGTTAACAGTATCTCAAAGAATTAGAAAATAGAAACTGCTTAACTTGTGTTGGACTGGTTATCTTATTAACCATTCGTCAACTAATTAGCACAGCATAAAATTCGTCCTTTGTCTTCCCTAACTAACACACTATTAGTCAACCAGGAGCTGAGGAGTGCAAACCCACTCCACTCATTCATTCCTCCTTCAGATCTGACCCCAGAAAAATCACAGAGGCTAAAGCCAGGTAAGGTCAGGTGAAGATCAGACCTGCAAGGCTTGTTTACAGTAAGCAAACATTCCCATGCGTTTGCTCGTCTTCCCCTGCAGCCTAGAAACAAGGCACGGTGATACCTCCTGCCCACTCCACGAGCAGAATTACCAAGAAAAGGCAATACTTGCTTCCTTCGTTTCTGTATTTTCCGCTGCAACCTTTGATGGCTGAGATTGTTTGCTCAGCCTTGCCTCCTCTCTGACCTGTCTCCTCCCTCTACTGACGCCTCTTTAGAAAACTTCTGCAACCTTCCATAAGCCAAGGCACAAGCCCTGTTTTCTTATTTCTTTGTACTTACTTACCTTCAGCATCTTCCACACCTACACCCCTAGCCTCTACGCAGCTACAGATACAGCAGTAATAACAACAGTGACAGATATAAAAATAATACACGGAGCTAAAATCTCACCAGAGCCAGGTTAGTTTACGACAGCATGGCCCCCTACATAGTATATGCAAACATTTTCTACTTGCTAATTTTAGCTCCACAAATCTTGCTGGCAGGTATCAGATCACCTCCCATTCGTACCTGCCAGGTCTYACTCAGCGTGCTCCAAAAGGGTCACGTTATCGTTGGGAGGAAAGAAAAAGCAAAAGAACGGCCAACACCTGGCCAGGGGCTCTGCCGCAGAGAGGAAGAACGCTTTCAGGAGTGGAGCTGGGGACACCTGCATAAAAATCAGATCTATTTCGAATGAGCAAGGCTTAACTAACTTGTCGAAGTAAGAAGGGAAAATCTGTTTATAAAGGAAGAAAAGCCGGTAATACCTGCTTATTAACAAGAAGATGAGGTAATGCCCAAGTATTAATAGAGACTTCAGAAAACTTACTTTTACTTTACTTTCTTTTACTTTAATATTTAAACTTATACTACCCACACTTAGGTATTTTTTGATTGTTTCTGTATTTCCGTACTAAGACCTCCAATCTTTTTGGTTTTGCAGCAATATGGTTTGGGGACCATTATTTGGGACATCTACAAAATAGTTGCAGGATAGGGCAAGTGCTCTGGCAACCGGAGTTAGATGCACGAAAAAGCACGCAGAGACGACTCCAGAATCTTTTCCCTTAAATGGGGGGAAAGGCTGTTTGGGATGAAGAAATCTCAAACAACAGCACACRTTCTTACAAAGATTCCTGCTATGTTATTGCAGCGTATTATACACTGTAAAACATATTCTATGCACTGTATTATGTATTATTGTATTACTTGATCACTTTACCTAAATTTTAATGCTAGTGGAAATGGCAGATCAATAGCCTTCAACAGTTCTGTCTCTCTCATTGGTCTCAGACAACCCTAGGCACCATCCTCCCTACACAGCCCTGCCTCAGGAAGACTGATTCCACTGATTTTAGTTGCAGGCTCTTTCTTTCCGTTCACCCATTTGTTTCTTACACTGAGGCCACCAGGAAGATGCCACTCAGTGACATGCACTGTGGTGGYTTTTCTGTGAAGATGACATTTGCCACTCTCCAGTCCCACCACAGTGGTGGCCACCTCATATAGCCACGGAGGGTACACAGATAAGGCGCACTCATAATCTAGCACAGTCTCAGATATAAAACATTGCGATTACAAGCATCTGTTGGTTCTTTCTTGGGGCTAAAATCAAATGTCCAGCCCAGAACACAACACGTGCAGAACACACAACCATTTCCAGTCACCGTGACTCACATTTCTCCGCATTTCACCCATACAGTGGATAAAACTGCTTCCAGTTATGCACGACGCGATGCACCACAGAGAACAGAATGAAACACAAACACGAGGTTTTCTACTTATCCTTTCATTTTTACATGAACTTCCTGAGGCTTATGGCTGTTAGTTCTTGATTCCTCAGATCTTAAGCCCGCCCATTAAGGTTGAAGGGAATTAGCAGAGCAGCATTAAAGGGAATTATGTTGCTACATCTTCTGTGAAACTGTTCTGCAGATGAGGTCTTCAGTGTCTTGGGCTGTAATCTGGCAGATTTTTATCCACATTTTAAAAGTTGAATGCATACCAGAAAAAAGTGTAACTGCTTTTTAAATTTCTGTTGTCTTCAAAAAAGACTCTTCCTTCCACTTTGAAATGAGTTCTCATTTCACCAGCCAAAACATAATTATTTTATGTCCCTTTCAGCAGGATATTTCTTTTGACCAGRTGAACTAGGAAGAATCAGCAGCTTTGGTTATTTTTCCTACTCCAAACCAAAGTAATCAATAACTAGTCTAAACAGAGGTTTTTCTTTTTTTTAAGGAAAAAAAAAAAAAACTCCCCCTCCCCCCAAAACACCGCTTTATACAGAAAAATACCAACAGGCTTATGCAAAATTACCTCGTCACTGTCTACCTGTTCATAATCTATATGAGGAACAAGAGTCAACATTGAAGGTTTTTTTTTTTTTTTTTTTTTTTTTTTTTTTTTTTTACACTTTTAAAAATCTATTTGCCAACCACAGTCATTTATCCCCTATTAGATAAAGTATAATAGACTATACCGAAAGGGTCACTGGCCTTCCATTTAATGATATTGCCAGCACCAATCTACATTTTCCCGACAGTGTCCCTCAACACAGAATAAATGGCTGATCTCTTCACAATAACAGCTGATTTCTATTTATTAAGCTAAAAAGGTCACCATTTTCTACGGCTGGGCCGCCCTGCACTATTGATAATTTTATGCATAAACAAATGGCAAATTTGTGCCACATAAATATGCATTAGCAATTACTTTTTCCTCGGGCAACACTCGCCGCATGCAAATGTGTCCCTCACAGGGCCTGGTGGCTTTTGTTTTAGCTCTTGAACAGCTAAACAAAAGAGCACAATAAACAGTTCAAAAATTGCCAATCAATAGGAAATGCAAATGCAAAGGTAAATGGCAAGAAACTTGCCCAAACAAATAAAACTAAAACAAAAAAGCAGAACAAAAAATCATGTAGAGGGAGAAAAAAAATCCATAGCAGGGATTACCTCTTCTCTCCTGAAACATGTATTTTCATCTCTATTTTACTTCTTTTCTGTCTGATACAGAGAAGGCTAAGGTACTCCTCACACTGCAACAGTCAGACTGGTATTAAAGTAGACACCAKATGGGGAAAAACAAAAAGTACACACAGGTTGAGTAAACACTGAAGAGACCCACACTCAGATCCAAAGGAAGGAGGCAAAAGAAACAGCGTATCTGAGAAAATACATAGTGGTTTAGCTTCCTGTGATTTTACATTACCATCAAYGATTAATTTATTTTAATAAAGAAAAGCTACATATAAAAAAGTTTCTGGGAAAAAATCTTAACAGATGAAACACCTCTAAACACTGATTTAGGATTTTATTAATGGCAGTGCACAGAAAATATTAGCTTATCTGTGCCTACGTACAGATAGCTATAAGCAACACACTCATGAATGTTGTCACTTGAGAAAGTCAAGGTACATCCCATTTCCTTCACCTCAAGGATATGGTCTGCCACTGTCTTCCACCTGCACCACTTGTTTCACCCAACCATGGTTGTACAGAAGATGCAGGATAATGGTAGGTGAGACCTAGATACTAAACCGCTGCAAACAAGAGAAACCAAAACCGATGACTTTAGGGGAACTGACTGATTGCTTAAAAGTTCCCCTGTCAAAAGGGAAGTTTCAGGGCTTTTGAGAACAGTGAGAAACACCTAATTATTGTTGCTTGTASACCAGCTGCTACGTGTGGACAGTGAGTCCCATTCAGAAACTCGGTAACAGACCGCATACAGATATATACCAAGRCCAGTTGTTGGACCCATCCACACAAGCAGCTTACCTTTTCCATAAATTTCTGAAATATTGACTGCWTTTCATGACCAGGATTGGGAAATGAAGAGTGGCATGAAACACACTCAGCAGCGTAAGCTGCACCTCATTCTAAAATATTTATGAAACAGCCAAATATAAAACTTGTGGGCTTATCTTTGAAAAAATAATTATTTCAACAGAAATTTAAGGGATTAACCATGTGCTTCAAATGTTTGCCAGACAGGGGYCATAATGTAGCAGGTAACCTACATACACTAATTTCTAAGCTATCAGGGACCAATGTTTTTAAGGAATGGGAAGGTTATCCTCAGTGTAAAAATTCAACAGTGATCTTAAGTTTCTACCACCCAGCCAGCCCTCACAGACTGCATGAATTATATTAACAACCTAATAAGTATATTTCTTTCTCTAATTAATTCAGTTATTTTCTTGCCTTTTGATTTCATTGTTTTGTGGCTTGGATGGTTTTATAGCAACACTTAAGAGTACATTTCATGCTGATAGCAGCTGAGGGGGGACAACAGGGGATAGCAACTATCGTGCCAGTGCTAATCTGTTTTAACTATTCTTACTCTCAGAGCACCTCTTTACATGGTCAGGTATGTGAGAAGCTATACTAACCACAGGACAAAACACATCCTCACAAAGCAAAGTCATAATTTCAGGCTTTCATCCAACCGCACTCCCACACCAGTAGCACATTTCAGCTACAAATCCATAGTCTTCAAAATCTCTAAATGACATTTTGTAAGGTGATCCTTACAACAGGCTAGTTTAAGAGATTTATATAATACTTGGATATAAAACCCCATCAACCCTTACTTCTTCCTATTTTTTCTATTATCATACCCACAGACACACATACACAAAAAAAAAAATTGACAGCATCATTTGTACAGCACTTCCTGCTTTGGGAAGTAAAAGGTAAATATCCCCTAAATTGCATACTCTTATGCATCTTCAGCCAGGCACCCTGCCTTGGAGCTGCTGGGCAGCTGCTATCGAAGCATGCCCATGGAGCCAAGAGGTGCCCACCTGACAGCACATACACTGCAAATCCCAAAGAGTGCAGAAGTGATACACTACAAAATGGTATGAAAATTTCTGTGAAGTTAAATATGATTGAAAGACCCATGATTATACACAAAGTTCTCCCAAGGTCGACAACAGAGTAGAAAAGGCATGAGCAGGTATGCTAAAGCAAGATCAAATAAATTGTTTAAATGTCACTGCAAAGGTAGTTCTCACGAATGTCTCTATGGCCAGTCTACTGCCATTAGCATAGTTAGACAACCTGTAATAGGAAGAAAATTATTACTACATAAAATATTACCACGAAGAGACACTGCTGCAGAATTGAAATGAAAAGATGTAGCTCAGTCTGCTAATGCCCATCCCACGTGTGTGAACGTGATGAACAGTGGAGAATGAAATGACTGTTAAACCTCCGTTAAGAAGTGTATTTCAACTAGCATACATGGATTTTTCTATATTAGTATTATGTTTTAACTAGGTCTGATGGTGCTATTCAGTTTAATCCCCTAAACTACTCCAGGAGGACTATCAAATCAAAACCTCCAAAAAAGATATCAAGGAAAGTCCATTACCAATGAAAGTGAACAGTGGTGTTTGTGTGAAAAGCATATAGCTCAAGAGGATGAGACAGGAATTTAAAAAGAATATTTCATTAAATTGAAGCCCTCTTTTTCTCTCCCAGTAAGCTCAGTTTCTACTCTTCTTTCCTAACCCCCATTTTTAATGAAGAAAATCATTGTAGCAAGTTGTTCAAAGAAATTTGTGAGGCTTTATTTTTATTTATCTTTATTTGTGAAAAGTGAGAACTCACACAATTGTAATCTTCATAGAACCATGCATTTAATATCAGGGATTTCATTTTTCTTCCTACATTGTTTACAGCTTAGCTGAAAAGCTAGAACTTTCTGATAAAAGTATTCMATTTCTTACATGATTCCACATGCAGGAGTGATGTTAAGAATTGTAATACCGAGCAGAGCTGTCACTGATAGTGTCTAAATACTCTGCTTACATATATGCCACACACTTGGAAAAAGATGGCTGGATGATGATACAGATCTTAGCAGGTCTGTATGATAGGCTTTTAGAATGATTTAGTCGTACCCCGATTCTTTTTGTGACATGATAGATATTTATTAGATCATTACACATGTGCASACATGCACACAGACACACTAACCTGTGAGGACTAAAAACATGACAATTTCYAGGCATTATAGATTAATCCCACCCTTTCCCATACCAGGTATTRACACTTCAAGTTGTGTGCTTCTAATATGCTACACTCCTCCTCTTTGAGTCTCTACTCTTCTGATGCTTTCAGTTGTTTTGAACTCAGAAACATGGRAAAGCATCAGCAAGAGGTTTAGCATGAATTAGTATTCAGAAAATTACCGTTTTTCTCAGTGAAAGGAAGTGTTGCTCTCCCCATCTCCTCCTCTTTCTCACCCAGCTCCCCCAAAATAACCAGAACTTGTCTCTGCAATCAATCTAGCATCTGAAAAGCAAGCTGGATTTCTTCTGCCTCCTGCATTTTCACTACCAGTAATAGCTCCATGATTAAGACTCAGCTGACAGTTCTTATGCCACAGAAGCTGAGAAAAACCCAGTTTACTCCTTCAGTGAGCTGAACTGGTCCTGTGGTATAGGAGGAGGAACAAAGGCTTTCATCAGTCAGATAAACAAATCTGATCTGAAGACAGCCACAGTAAGGAAATGTTCGCTTCTTGAAGCTACAAAAGCATCCATCGTGGGCAACCGCAGACTCTTAGCAGACAACAGATTTAAGTATTCCACTCAAAATAGTAAGAAAAATTCTGAAGGTTTCCATACGAACCCAGCAGGATTGACCAAATGTATCCATCTGTTCGCTTTCATATAAGCAATATGTATGCTGCCAGTGTTGGACCTCTTCTAGGGCAGGGCCCTGGGACTTAAATTACATCTGCCACTTCTCCGGTTTACAGCAGCCTCATCAGCAAGGCATGATTTTTTTTTTTTTTTTTTTTTTAAGTCTCAAAATAGCATCCTGAGGAAACACACAAGAAAATGACTGTTTCTATATTTCCTCCCTTTTCTACCTGATGACTTTGCCTCAGTACCTAATATTAATATCAAATGTGATGTACTGAGCTGAAAAACATGGAAGCACTTCAAGAAAGCCTTTTAGTGTCTCATTTCCATCTCCTTAACTCAGAAGGGACTATGTCATAAGCAAATTTGAACACCTCCAAGCAACTCATCATGAAAGCGTCCAGAATCGAATTAGTTACCTCGCCTCTATTAAAACTGGCAAGGAAGCAAATCTCCAACCCTCCTCACACTATATAATCACCAGTACAACAGACTTACTAGCTCTTCCAAATATGGCTATATCTTACATACCCCAAATGTGATTTTTTTAAAAAAACATTAGGTTGCTTAATGTGAATTATTTGAAAAAAGGATATTGCTAATAATTTTTATACAGTTTAGCTTATTTCACCTATGACATTTTTTTTTCAGATGCAACTATGAAAATCCATTTCCTTGAATGCAAAGCAGCATTTACTGCTGTAGCAACTGTGGTACAACCAGTCAGCAGAAGCAGCTCCACAGTAAAAGGCAAAGTTAAATTTAGATAATTCACTAAATCTCTGAAACAGTCCTCCTTAAAGGACAGAATCCTCTTCAATCTACACTGTAAATCTCTGTTACACAGTTTGCATTTCTACTCAAATATTTGCTATGCATATCAGCATAGCAGTGCTATGGTCAAACTTCCACTGTCACTTCACCAAAAATGCCCTGCTCCTAACTGGGATAGCCTATTATTTAATATTTCATATATCATAAAGTAAATGTGGTAGCCAATACTGTCTCAAYTGTAGGTACACAAACTGAAAACTTTGATTAGCAATGCATTACTATTCATTGCCTAGCCACAGGCATTTTATTAGGTTGTCCTAACTGTCAAGTGACTTAGCCTRAGCCCTTATTGAATGGTCTTGAAATGTGTCCACAGGAATGTGACACATTTGTGACATGCCCTTTGCTACCCACTTGAAAGTTGTCCAAGTTTAGGGGAGAGAAGGATCTTAATTTGCACATACGCAGGAAAGATTTGGTGAAAAACAGCATAAGGGACTGACTGGTCTATTATGTTGGGCGTGCTTCATCCTACGCAGCCCTATGTGTAACACTACCGTGCCAAGTGTACCTGCTTCCCTTTAAGGCCCCCTTGGAATCAGCCCTTCCTCCAACAGCTCTTTTGAGTTATCAAAACCTGCCAGGTGTCAGAAATGAGCATTGGAAAGCAATAGAAAGACAGTGCAACCTCATACCCTTCCTCTTCCTCCCAAATCGTAAAGAAAGGAGCAACCTGATTTTACGAAAAGACCCGAAGCACAGAAAACTAGTATGAAGCAAAGAGCAGCAGTGAGACCTGCAGGAGCTAAGGAGCAAGACTCATGGGTAAAGATAAGAAAAAAAAAATAAATTAAGACTACATGGCAAAATGAGTCAGATCTTCCAGAGGACACTACCCCCAGTACTTGGGAGTAAATATCAGACTTCTGACCAAGTATCTCACGTTCCTCTTAGTGGCCAGTACATCCAGCAATAATAGCCTACTAACTAGCAATTACTCTCTCAGCTCAGGTGGCAGTGATCTATACTGAGTGTCTGTCAGTAACAACACCCTGGTGACCTGAGTTAGGAGGAAAGGTCAGTGGAGTTCCACACAGTAGAATTCTGATCTTTCAGTTTTACATTTAATTAAATGATGACAATATCTACAAAAATGTTCATGTTAAATAAGGCTGAATAAAAGCCAACATTCAGTAGTTACAAAATACGAGGCTTAAGACTGTGYATTCATTCCTAATTTACCCCTTGAAAGCATAAGCTAAGATGCATATACATGGTGATACACTCTAATTATATGATAACATTCCATTTTTTTCTAGAAGGATATCACCCAAGAAGCACTAGSTCTGGGAACAAACATGAGTTGCATACTTAAAGACACAGTTGCCTTTTGAACCATAAAGTAATTAATTGCAGGTACTAGAACACRAGTATTTAATAAAGCAAGCCAAAAGAAAGGCACTTCTGCAGGAATTAAACTCAGAAGGAAGCCCTTAGTTGCCTGTGCCCTACTTTCCAACCTGGTACACTTTAACATATACTTGTAGGTATATATTTTTAGGTGCTATATTTTTCAGATGCTACATTTTAAAGATACAAACAGTTATAACAAAGTGAAGGTAACACATTGAAAAGTCAGATTTAACACGGATGCCTTTGGCAGCCTGGCATAGGGGTTAACTTCTCAAAACATCCAATAGAAAAAGAGGTACCTCCGAAGATGCACAGGGAAAAGTCTAGCCCGAAAAAATTCTGCATTTTCCTCTCCACTCACTGGACAGAGGCCTTCAGAGATTTCTTCACACTTTAGTTAGATACCTTCTGTTCTACTGAGATCATGGGAAGTCAAAAGAAAACTGCCTATATCTACAKGCGATCAATCAATCTGTTGAAAACCTATTCCCTCTCTGAGTACCTAGCTACTAGCCTAAGCCCAGGCTTGCTTGGTCTCTGGCTTCCCACATGACTCTAGCCTGAATGCACGATAGCTTAGCTTCAGAAGACTGGTAGGGAATGATTTGGCTCAGGATACCCCCCAAAGCCAGGTGGCAAAGGCATGTTTCTGGAGCAGAGGGGTTCAAACCCCTGCAGGTTAAACAGYGGATGAGCACTGGAATCGTTAGACCACAATCTGAGAACCGTTACGACRGCTCAAGTTGGCCAACATCCTGAAGCATCTTATTCTCTGAAGTAGGGTGGCAAGACAACTTAGGTGTCCACCTAAACACAGGTCACAACAGAGCTTTTCATGGGAGGTGGGTCTCCATCCCTCCAGAACAGGAACTGATAAGCATGCTGAGGCCACCGAGCTTAGGTGGTCCAGGGTCTTCCAGATTAATAAACAAACAGAATTAAGCAGACTTGGATGGACTGTATCGTTGCCAGGATTCAGGTGGATTACAGGTACATTGGTAGGATTTGAGGGGACTGAACTGTTCTCYCCCCCTTTGAATAACTTCTTTCTCTATCTGTAAAATGGATTCAACATCACCAAGAAGGATGTGGTGAGAATCAATTAACGTCTGTAAAAATATTCACACACCATAGCAATAAACACTATAAGAAAGTCCCTTCAGAAGTTATCTACTAGTATAATAAATACACGCAAAAATTAGTATTTTGGAATTGTGTTTTTAAGGCAGGGTTTGAACGYATGCAGAATGTGCCTGCCACAGGGCCACACACACAATGAAGATTAAACATTATATTGAATATCTCCTCATTCTGTCAGTATCATCATTTCAGTGGACTGATATGTGATCATGTAATTAAAGACTGTATCATAATGCATATGCACAAAGGGGCTGAATTAAGGTTGTGCAGGCAAATCTAATTCTGGCATTTCCTATGCTTTGAGAGCCTGACTTCACAATCTTAGTGTTCATTTAACAGTTTCTGTATGTAATACCATRCATTATATATGTGTTTTATATATGTGCTAGTAACATCTTCCAGGTTGCTACATATTCTGATTCTGCAGGGTATATTTACACACATATGAACAAACATACGCACACTGCAAAGCAGGATAATATGCAGCCATACTGTGCCCACTGCCCTTTTCCCCTCGTGCAGCGCATTCTTGCCRTTTACATTCACCATCATCAGGAATAAGCTGCTCAAGGGTGTCTGCAATTAAAATGTTCTTTCACTTTTTACTTCTACGTACACAAAATGTGTCAACACTTCCAGTTCCTCACCTAGCGGTAAAAGCATTTTAAATAGCCTCTACTGTGTATGAGCCATTTCCGGATTAGAGCACACGTGCACAAATACATGGCCCCCTTACTCTGCACCCTGAACAGAGCCTCTCCTGTTAACAGGAGCCTGCAAAGGTGACCACTCCTTGGAGTTTTAAGAAGTTAGGATTARAGCAGACATTGGTTTTGGCTCCAGGCTACACACAGCTCTTCAGCCTGCTGTGGACGTCCGAGAAGACTTTGGCTTCAAGGGCCAGAGAAAGAATTGCTRTGTAAGATTTTCCACTGCTGCCAAAGAGATGCACAAAAGGCTTAACCATCTYCCTTTTTAACTTGTTGGGTCCCATCAATTTAACCATAAGCATGAACAGATTCTTCCTCTTACACTTTATAATTTGTTTTATCACTGGAAAATGCACCTTTTCTGCTCTCCCAATTTCAGCATTTTTTCTACTTACTGAGCGAAACTTTCATCCCAGCCTTAAACGGTCTCACAAAAAGAGCTCCATCAAGACACCTTCCTCTGCTGTCTTGCTCCAGCACTGGCTGTTTTGTCTGTCAAGCATTGGTCAGACGCTAGCGCTACCTTAGCCAGTTAGGGGACAACTGCCTTGCAGTTGTGTGTACCCCRGCATCAGTGTCAACTGGGATCCTCACAACACATAGGTAGTTTCGGCAGATAATCCCTCAGAAAGATGCTTCATTCCCAGCTAGGAAAAGATTTACGTCAGCTCAGTGTATGCTCCACCATCTATCCTCCAATCACTGYCCATTACTTTAGAGCACTCATGCACTAGATATCTCAAATATATCTTTCTTGCAATGTATATGCTGTGTTACRATACACATGCACTGGTCTGCAACTCTCAACCAGTGGCTGTCAGATGSTTTCACTCCATCCATGCATGACAAGATGCAGCAAATGGATTTTAACATGTATGCTCTAGCATACAATAAATACTGCACTATTAGACCTCATGAGGCGGRTGAATGTGCCCTCACTGAGGGGAAAAAGATCATACCAGTTTGTACTAATGATAGCTATAGTGACCTCCAGAATCGAAATAATGGGAATTTCCTCTTACACAATTTCATGAAAACAATACTGAGCATTCATAAACACTAAAACCACCTTGATTCCAAGCTCCCTGAGAGGCAGTTTGCAGTCTCACACAGTTAACAGTCTAGATCCTTTCCTCCTCCTCACACCAGTTTTCTCTCTCAATTTCATAGAATGCAACCTACAGTTGTCCTAGAATTTCAGAAAGTGATAATTTTCTGTAGAGGTAGTTTATCTGACATTGGGCCTATAGCACAGGAGGGCACTTGTAGCTTCTAATCATCCTCTCCATCTGTTCACCATAAGCAATGTTGATCTTCAAATTACACAACCTACACAATCCTGAAAGTGTCTCTTACTTTCCGGTAGGACAATCTGCTCCTTCCCTTTCCATGTTTATTGCAATCTGCAGGATCCTTGCACTGCCACACATACGGAGAACAAGAACATATCAATCCACCCTAAATGACCTCAAAAGGCTGAATCAGTTAACTAAAATAGGCAGAAACTGCAGTTTTCCCATAGACTCTTTCCCCGCAGCTCAAAGGTATTTGCAAATTCCTCTCTTTCTAATGCACACACTGCAGTAATACTGTGATTCTAAAAGGTACACGATTCCAAGCAATGCCAAAATTACATGTTGATGTCACTGTAGTGTCTGAAAAGCTATTCGTGCACCCTGCTCCGAGCTGGTTCAGCCTGGCACAGCCTGGTCCTGCTTCGTTCWCCGGGCCTGCCAACTATCCTAGCTCAGCATTGCCTCCTCCCACTCATCTCCCTACAGTCTGCAAGATTTCTCTGYGACAGCAATGATGGACCAGAGGGGYTAAAAKCAAGCCTCTAGYGCTCCTTCGGCTGCCCAGCAGACAACCATATAGGATCCCAAATGTAGTGAGGGTGGTTTGTGGGAGATAAAACAGGAAACAACAATGGAGGGGGGCAAGAGATGAGGAAGGAGAGGGCCCAGCTGCTCTGAGGCCCCACCACAGGGCCTCCAGCATTCTCAAATCAAATTAGAAGCAGAATTAACAAGCTGAAGAGAGAAGGAACAGCTATCCAGCTATAGCCCTCCAAAACTTCACAGACCTCTTGTTGWGAAGATCTGGTGGTGATAGACCATCCTGAGATATTTTTCTCTAGCAGAAATACCATGAAAGATGCAAACAGTGCTGCCCATCATACTCCTCTTGCTAGCAGCATTTGAAAGCTGAATGGTAAAGAACAGCTGAAATACCAATTCCTCATCAGAAACACAGTCACCACAGCACCTGGTCTCTGTACTACCCTCACACATCTTCATTGTTCTAACATTGTGATCTCTAACCTGCAAGCTGAAGGCCACATGTTGTCAGTGAAACCTTCTGAGATCCTCACAGCAACCACACTACACTATCAACTACTCCCGTGGCGGATGGAGGCAACAGAAAGATGCTGCCCACGCTATGCCACTCCTTCTGTACTGTCAGCCACGAGTTCATAGCGATAAGTAGCACAAGAAACTGTCAGATACGTTAAGTAAAATAGGTCCATCTGCCCTGTAGTCAAAAGATGCTCCACTGCAAGGAGCTCAGCAAGGCAGGGTAAATTAACCTAGGGAGCCAAAACTAGATAATTAGCAAAACTTAATGACAGCTAGTATGCAGCTAAGTGGCTGCCCTAACTTTTGCAGCATTATCACGTCCCAATTGTTATTGCATACTGTAATAAGACTGTCAATGTTAGCTCACAAGCCATCATATCTGCGCTTCTCTTAAAGCTCCATCTCCTAGACACCTGTGAATACATCAGAACGCAGCTTGCATTACATTTTTTCTTAGGTTTCTATTCATCTTGTTTCTGGAGAAAGTTTGTATAAGTACTACTGCAGACTCAAGTCCTGAAGCAAAAACAAACTAACAAAATCAGAATTCTATTGTTAATATATCAGTCTTCAGAATATTTTACACAAGGCTTGTACTTTTCTTTTAGGTATTCTGGGCAGGTATTACCAGAAAGCGTAGGTATTTGGGGCTTCAGGCATAAATGTCCAAAGATACTAGGCACAAGTGCAAAGAAATTATTAGGACTACCTTACTCCCACATATGCCCCCAATCAGACAAGTAAGCCTGAAGATGCGGCGCTCTGACTTTTTGTTCTTCTCCATATCCTTTGTTAAAGATATCAAAGCATATTATTCATAGCTTGTCCTGCCTCAGTAATGGAGTTTTATATGCAAATCCCTACAAGGAACAAAACTTTGAGACATACTTTGGTCTCATTTAGGTCAATTTATCCTGGGCATGAGAAAGAATGTACTTCTTCTAATACTGGGCAGAGGTGGGGAGCAAGCTGTGCACTACACTACAGCAACAGTGTTTGAAGTCTCTAATCCAATAAACATTGTAAAGAGTAAGGACTTGATGTTTTCCTTCCAAAACGTTTGCTTATTTATCTCTATTGTTGTTACATATTCGCTTCTGCTGGCTAATGTGCTTATGAATCTTCCTGGATTACAATCAAAGGCAGTGAGCATTCAGGTTTGTAAACAAGCAGCAAGGTAGAATATACATTTTGTTATTATTTGCCTCATACATAGATGCTCATGTACTTATTTGTGTGATCAAAGGTGGCTAAACCACTCCCTGCAACTGTACAAWGCAGTTCTGAAGGTATTTAAATCAGTATCAAGATTTTTCACCTTCTCAAAAGAACTAGATTTTTTAAAATTCTCTCAGGAAGACTAAAATTCATAATGGGTCAGGGTGGATTTAATTCTCTGGAGTGCTAATTTCCACAAGTGGCAAGCACTAACAGCTCCTAATGCCTTGTGAGGGACAGACATAGGTACATGGCTTTTACAGGCATAGTCTAAGCAGTTTTTAGCTTGCACTACAGCAACAGGAAAGAAAGAGAGGATATAGATGAACTTCAGCTACAGCAGAATAAGTTCCTGTACAGCAAGCTTTTCAGTTCTTTCCTGGAAAGAGCTGACTGCAATTTTAAGAAATTACAGGAGATAATAAATGGGCTGCAGTATGAGAACTGTACCCAAAGAACCACTTCAGAGTTATAATTTGAACTTGTAGGAGACAGTGTAGCGCCTAGAATAGGTACATAGACTGTTCTTAGGAGATATGGTYACTGTGTTGGGTCACCACTCTTAAGGTGACCCAGCTTAAGGTCTCTTGCCTCCATTTCCACCACTCACACACCAAACACAGCAATATTTATGGGCTCTGTGCACAGCGGTGCAGACACCGCCTTTGATGTCTCCTAATCTCTTGAGGCRCCCTTGTGCTACACCAAGCTTGTCTGTTCATCATCTGAATCAAACAACTATTTGATACTCAAATTTGGTCTGGTATCGGGTCCTTTGGGTTCYGGTCACAATCACCTTGGCAGATCTGACTCCATCTGGATCTTAACATTCCCCTTTCTTTCAGGAGCAATAGCAATCCAGCAATAAAATTACTTGTTAATACATGCTGAATTATATAAAGTACCGTAATACTTACTAGATTAGATACTAAGTATATTAATACTGTAATACTTCTTAGAATTAAAGCATTTCAGTGTAATTTTTTTTTATTAAGTTACAGAGAAAAAAAAGCAAAGTAAACATGCAGCCTGCGAGATACTGATTTTTTGCATGGAGTTYGTGGGATACCCATAGACACCTTAAATGTCCTGAGACCTCCAAGGTGCCTGGTTCTTTTAAGCTATACAAATACGATCTGCTGCCTTGCTGGAAACAAAGCCTTCTTCCCATTTCTGTCCCACACAACCCACTAAGACCAATACATTCCAGTGAAGAAAACTCATAACCCAGGACAGAATACTTTCCACTGACTGTGTGGGATTTATATAATTATTGTCTTTCAACATTCTTAATAGCTCACAACTCTTACAATCCTCATAAYGCTATAATCTGGAAAAATATTCCTAGACCTCTTAGTCCAAATTGTACAGCATATGGCTGCATCTTCTGCTCATGCAATCAATACAGTGTTACTTTTAACTATATAATACGCTGTGTGAAGGGTAAGTAGAAGTAACAAGGCATGAAACGGGATGAGTTAAAAACACCACTGTTCTACTAAGCAAAAGCATGTGCCTGTGTGCAAATGCGTGGGGCAGGGTAATCCTAGATAAAAGCAGCAGTAAGATACAATTCAAACTCAGAGATTAGTTTAAGAAGCTTGAACGTGATGTTATAACAGAAGCCAATGAAGTACATTTGGAATATCTTTAACATACTGGGATGTCTCCATGTGCCGGTGATGCTGGCAATATGATTAATATCGCAGGTATAAAAGAACAAGAAAGTGTGCTCCAGTGCGTTTTTTAACTCAAGACCCTGAGGGGACAGAATAAGTTCAAGATTGGAACAGATCTCTGGAAATTAATGATAAATCAGACACGGGTCAACGTACTGTAAGGGACACATCTAAAGCCATTATTTTATAACAGCTGATGGCAATAGCTGCTCAAGAGGGGAAAAAATAAAAATGCTGATTTTACAGATACTCAGGGGGTGGGAATTAACACTCTAGGGAAAAAGAGCAGAAAAGACAACAGGATGCAAAGGTGCACCAAGATTTATTAAAAACCAGAGGGGAAGTGTAMGCTAAGGGAAATGAACATTCAGAGCACACAAAACAGACATTGCAGAGCACATTAATTAGACAGAAGAGTAAAATAGCCTCTTTAAAAGAAATAAAAAAATACACTTTGCCAATAAAAACAAACCATCTCTGAAGTCTACACTAAAGGGGTACAGAGCAAGAAGACCTGGGATCCCAGTCACAGTCCAGCCATAGTGACCAGATATTCCACCCCCTCGCCACCTTTTCTGCTGCTGCCTATCACTGGCTACGTAATAGTAAGCTTAATACATCTAGATTTATGATTAAAGAGTACCTAGAAAAGATTGATTTGCCCTGCCTGACAGCAAACATGAATAGCCTTGAAAAAAGAAATAAAAGGTTAGAAATCACACAGTCTTCRTAAGATGTGAAAAGGGACAAAAGTGCTGGCCTCAGTGGCTTTTATTTGAAAAATAAGTCCACCCCCAAACTTCAGATTATATACCCCTTTGTAGCAGAGACAGGATAATAAAATGCTATGTTGAGTGATATCAACATGAATCTTGYCCAGGAAGAAATCATTGAATTCATAAACAAACTTTTATATCCTTATACCTCTTACATCCTACATATTTTAGATACATGCATAAAGCCTAAGAAAACTTATCTGGAGCAGGTTAAAACATGTTCATAGGGCACAGCATGCTATTACTTACCTGTCAAACAGCACATTGACTCACGGAGGGGGAGCTGCTTTCAGAGAAGTGGGATAAAATTCAACATCAGGATTTAGCTCATAACAAACAGTATCTAAACACAACAAGACACAACCCCACTAACAACAACTCTCCCATTTGGCCCTAATACACAAGWAGTGCTATAGCTTGACACTTGCATGTAGCGGTTCTTACGTATTTTGATTCGTGCATTTCTTGAATACAGGCTCAAGAGCACCATCACTGCCAGCGACAGAGCCCACAGCTTCTGCAGTCCTYCTTGCACGACCAGGGCAGCAACCACCATCACTGTGGACTGACACACGCTGACACACACTCTCCAGAAAAATAAAAGATGTCAGGTACTTGCTASCAGCCAGCTGTTTCTGCAAAATGAGACCTAGTTCCTCTGTTGACAAGAGGGGAAGGACTAAATAAGCTAAGCAAAACTGCTCAGCCTCTCATTTACAGATTGATCTTCAACTTAGTTTTGAGAGGCAGCTGAGTAATGTGAAGCAGGCTCAAYGTTTTGCAGTCCCCTACCTATCATGGGCTATGACTCTCCAAGACTTCATCCTAAGCAGCTGTCAGCTCAACATTTTCAAGAGCAACATATTCATTAAAATTATATAGCTACACCTGAAACTTTCAAAGATATCCAGGACATTTGATCATACAGCTCGGATTTAAATTAACAAAGTCTTAAATACTCTAACTGGTCTTAAAAATCTCAAACTACACATCTATATATTTGTCACATGTTAACAATAATCTGAATAATGTGTAAATTTATTCCTTAAGTTATTCTTCTACTTTAAAAAATCAGTTCCTACAATAAAAAAGCTTCAAGTGAAAATAATTCAGAAGAACAAAATTAAAGTAAACGTACAAAAGATCTACCAAACCAATGCAGCTTAAGCACCTGATTTGTTTCYCAGCAATACAAGGCTATATGCTATAATGCTGATCTTTCAAGAGAGATTAGACATTAAAATATAAATGCTGTTGGGAACCAGTCATCTGTGAATTAAAAATCAAAATAAGCAAAAATACAAAAGCACGGCAACAYGTATGAGTTCCTAGGAGGAGAAATCATCAAGGCCACAGAGAGACATGACTCAAGGCACCGATTTAGCCACATTACAGCTGGCCAAAAACACAGAACAAWCAAGCTGGTAGACGGCAGGACAAGACAAAAGAAAGTTTTTAGCCAAATGATACCTTCCAGTCAAATCTCCAATTCATGATACACTCTGTAATTTTTAATATGGAAATTTCCTGCCTTCCAGCAGTACAAACCCCTCTTTCRCAGTCTTCCAAGCACCAGCCACTAAAACTTGCTACTAGAAAAGCTGACAGTGGTTCTCACAATTTATTTGCTCTTAAACTCATATAGAAATCATATCTGAGGAAAGCTGGGATAAAATAAACCAGGGGTTACCYGTAGTGGCTCAGGAGCACGTGAAATACTGCAGTAAATGGAGCCGGGGTGGGGGGGGTGGTTCATAGCGGGCCGAGCAAGGGTAACACCACTGAAGGCGCATGAAAAATTATCATATAAGGTTTTTAACCTAACCTCATCAACATCACCGTGGGGCATACGATATATATAGAAACAAAACAGACCTGTTACCCCTCAAATCCTGCTCTTGGCAACTCAGTAACATAACCAAATTTTACCATCCCCTTTTTCTTACTGTTACTACAATTACTCGCGTGGAGACTACGCAGCTTACGTCAGCCTGGATCCCACCGTTCCCTACACTCCCACCCCCCCTTTTTTTTTTCCCTCCCCCCAGGGTGGAACTGGTTGCATTACTTTTTTCCCCCCTTTCTCTCCCTCCTTCCTTCGGGGGAGCCTCCAGCTCCAACTAAGTTTGGAACAGACGCCAGGAGCTCTTCCCTGCAATCTGATTACCAATTTGCACCTCCGCAAAGGGGGGCCCCGACCCCATTGTTTGGTTAATTCTCAATTTGCATCTTCCAAAGGTGTTGTGCGGGTTTCCTCTTCTCGGCAGGTTAGGACTAATTCTGCATGTTAACGTACAAGGTGGGGGAGGAGGTAAGAAACAGTCTTCCTCACGCTGCGGTTCAGTTAAAACGTGCCGCTTATTTCTTTTTGCTCAGTCGCTTAATGGTCTTGGGCGAGCCTAGTGCAAAAGCTAAGCTCTTTTTCCACCAAGTATTCAGATGAACTGCTAAAAACTGCCTTCAGAAGGGAAAAGCTGTAAATTATTATTTAGTTATACTTTTCAGTTGCAAGTAACAACTCACAAAGCACCTGGCAAAAAATTCTCTTCCTATGAAAGGTAGCTGGATAGTTGTAGAGATCATTCTTCACGCTGATTTCATTCAAGTATGATACTATTTTTAAAAGTGCYTTTTTTTTTTTTTGAAGTATGTATATAAAAACAACACGTTAAGTCAACCGGCTCCAGAAAACTCCACAGATACAGCCGCACGCTGGACTGATACAGACCCAGTTTTGCCATCTAACCCTACGAGAGCAGGTCTCCACATCTCCGACACGGCACGCTTAGTTATCTACAACGCGTATATCCGCCTTGGCATGTTCGGATTCAGTTTTTAGAACTGGCGACCGCAAAGCTTTTGCTGCAATTTACTCCTTTTACTCCCGCAGAGCCACTCGCCGGCGTTAAGGATACCGTCTCAACTGCTGATCAATTTTCAAAGGCAGAATGGTTGGAGATGTGAGATCTTCAAATTCCAAGTTGCAGGTGAAGAGGCGGCCAAGAATATATCTCTTAATGAATAACGGAACAGACCTCATCGCATAGGCTGTAAGAATACATCTAGAACCACAGAATACCAATCTTGCAACTYGTAATTCAAGGTAGTACTGCATGGAAGGCGTTTTTAAATCCAAGCCTCAAAAAAACAGGAAAGGGTTGAAAAACCCAGCCCACAGAGGCACTCTAAGCAATGCTTAACTAACAAAAGCAGGCAGAAATTCATGCTACAACATTAGGTAATCCCTGCARGAACACTCCAGCTGAGACTACGGGAAAAAGCAAACCCAATGACAGCATTAGTATCTAATGAGAACAGAAACCCTCTCTTTTATTCTAACATAGTTTCAGATTAAGTCTCTTACTATTGGTTTTGCTTAAAGTTGGACAAAGCGGGAGGGAGAGGAGGAGAACCAAGTATTACATATTTATATGTATATAAATATATATTATATATGTTTATACATATTTATTTATATACTTGTCAATGCTTCACTTGGCAAATTACTCCAGTTTGTATTTATTTCCTTAGGATAGGACTGACCAGCGTTAACTTTTTTCTGACRGCATGCACTAAGGTTTTCAACTGGGGATAAACCAAAAAACAAGAAAATACACCAACTTATTTTAAGATGAAAAATGTAACAAACTGAAAATACTGACAACTGGATCTCCAGCCAAGCCAAGGTGAGATCAAAAGGGAAGATTTCATGAAATTTCTATTACTAGTCCTAGAGAGACGAATCTCAAGCTTTGATGAYAGAACTATCTCGAATAATAGGCTTCCATATATTTTACCTACGTGAGCAGTCCAAGTCCTGACCAGCTTTGATCAATTAAGGCCTCCAGAATCTCAACCACTCTAATTCAGTTGTATCCACACAATATTAAATTTGATTTTCAAAGAAACACGAAAAGCAGGCACTGGAGGAAACACAGAAAGGAGAAACCGGAACCCTGAATGTCTGCTAAAAGTATATAAAGGAGCAGGGAAGTATTTTATTATCCACATCAGAAAATAGTTTTAGTTTTTACAGACTTCTCTCAGCAAGTTGAGACTTGTTATAAAGCCACCAGCTCTAATTTTGTGAAGATCAAGGACATTTACACCTATCACATGGGAAGAAATATAACAGGAAAAKAAAGTGCCCCCAGCTTTGGGGAAGCCTCTATAATCAGACCATCCTGATTTACATATAGAAGTATGCCTAAAAGTTAAAGGACTACGTAGATTTGAGCAAGAGAGAGTCAACAGTATAAGGAAAACACCAAACTTAGTTCTGTTAAATCACTGAAAAAAAATTCAGTCTCATTATAATCCTAAGTAAACTTAAAATCAATTCCTGTAACTGGGGTTGCAATACCACAAAAACTACTACTTTCATGAAATTCCCAAAGCTTCTTGTTTTCATATGACAAGAATGACAAAAGCAGCCTGCTRTGTAGTCTTTAAATGACAGCTAAGATGAAGCTAAAGATTAGATTTGGATTTAGCCTCCATCACAGCTTCAGGATTTGAGCTCCTTTATTACTCTTTTTCAACTCCCAATTGCAGAAAACTTAGAAAGTCATTAAAATAAGTATCAAACTCCTCCTTTTGAACACAGATATGTAAAAAAAAAATACAATATATAAACATTATATGTATATTTAATATATAAATTTTATATAATTTATAAAAAATATATATAGCTCTTCAACTGATAGCCCAAAAACTTACGTAGATCCAAGTAAACTATCTAGACAAAAAGGTGTAATACATAGATGGTGTCTTAGTCTGAGACTATCTCTACAGTCTGGGAAGTAGTAGAGAGAGACTTTTATCTAAGATGRCTGAACTCATCCCTTCAGGATGTACAAGCATAGGATATACACCAAACAGCCTGAATTTATGCATCAGTAAGCTTCATCACATAACACAAAACTGAGATTTACTGAGATTCTCAGACTGCGGACACGAGTTAAGAGACCCAAATGCTATTTTGTCAAATGTCCTCCTTGATAACAAAACCAACCCTTTTCCTATTTGGTGGTCAATCAAGCATAGCTTTGCTTTGTGTTTGACCTAAATTTATGTTACTCTTATTAAAGTTTCAAAACTGTTARGATAGCATTTCAGTGACTTGACACTTCTCACATGCACATACTGAATTATCTCACCTAGTCTCTCTATGTTATAACCAGGAAAACGGAAGAGAAAAAAATCCTTAACTGGAACGTAACATTTCAGCCAGTGGCATTTTCTATCATGAGCAGTGCAGCAAAAATCATCTCTTGGCTGCCATGATTGTGTTTATGCAGGGATCCTATAGTCAGTAATTTTTATTGAGACAGAAATCTCAATATCTAATGCACATAGAGAAGAGATTCCACCCGATCACAAAAGTACAGTGGCCAAGGTTTGACATTATGAAATCTTTCAAATAATCCATAGATCATTCATAACTACCAGACAGCCTTTAAGTATTTGGGAACACGTTTTCTGACTCAGAAGATGAAAGATGAACACAAGACATCAAAACTAATCTATGACCTGATACATTTTTCCCTTAAAAAAAACAAACCCCCCCCCACACACACACACGTCTCTTCCTGGTCTTTTTCTTTTCCTCTACTGCTCCAGACTAATAGTTCAGGTGTCTTAACTATCTTCCTGCTTATCCTTTTAGTCCACTGCAAGGACCTCTGTGTTCTCCATCCCTCAGAAGAAGTCTTCTACCCTCAGGTCTACTTTCCTGTAGTGCTTTTTTTCTTTTCTTTTCTTTTTTTTCTTTTTTTTAAATCTGTCTCCTGATAATTTTGGCCACATGAGAAATATCCTAAACCTCTTACCTCACTTCTTTCTCCCTCATGCTTGAAAAAGTGAAGAGCTATGCATCCAGTCTTCAGCTATCTTTCTTTGCAGATCAGATGGAAATGGCAAGCAAATTTTACACYGCTGCACTTTTCCCCCGAAATTTCTATTGCTTTCTGCAATATTCTCAGAGTCCTTACAAGAAAGCAGGCAATTCAGGAAGGCCAGAAACAGAGGTAGCCCCAAACCTCCCACTCATCTTTACAGTAGCTGCTACTGGTAGGAAGACACCAGATCCCATCAGGCGCAACCCCAGGAGATCTCATCCAACACGAGGCAAACGCGAACAAGCGACAAGACCACCTATCAGAAGAGTCTTTGAAATCCTCTGAAAGATAGAAGCCTAATTTCCACTCTGAAATCCAATAATAAGTTTCTAGCAATTTCACCAAGCCAAGAATTTCACCAGACCAAAACCCAAAGGATTTCCATTATTATCCCTCAGATAAACTAGTACGGCCTGACAATAATTCTCACAGCACCAGACCAAAAGATTAAATGTGGTTCAGGCAGAGAATTTTTGAGAGGAACGTGTGTCAGCACCCTGACAGATCAGAGACAGGAGAAGCACTTGACTCTGACCTCCACAGAACGCAAGTGCTCCGGTCAGAAACTGCCTTTCATGCTTCCACACTTCATACTACAGTGATCTGCTAATCTTCCTTTCATTGTACTAGTAATAAGAAACAGGAAGGCAGGACTGAATTTTTCCATGGAAGAGTATTTGAATTTATTAAGGAGACAAAGCTAGAACAGATGGATGAGGGAAAAACAGAATAGCCACAGGAGTTGGCTCTTCTTCAGAGGAGAAGTTACTCTCCTACTACATCTAGGGGCTGAATTYCCCCCTTTCAGCGCACTGTTTTCAAACTGCGTCAACTTTATTAACAGTCGTATTAATGCAAGAGCTCTATTCTACTTCTTCTTGTGGTCCAAACCATGAAACATTTTCAAAACATGACAGCAAGAGTCTAACAATATCAGGACAATTAGAGGGCATTTTTTTTCTGTTTATCTTTGCCATATAAACACTCAGTAAAACATTACACCATTACTCTGAATATATCTGCAGTAAGCAAATACTACTTTCTGTTGGTTTTAGAACAACGCTCTGTCAAAGCGAGTGGAAGTGTCTGCTGGAACATCACTCCCACTACTTCCTCTGAGAACTGCTTCACAGTCCTGTTATTTAGCATCCAAGCATTTTATATTTTATGATATCCATGACTTACAGGTTTAACAATTTCTAACAGAATCCAACATCAGCAAACTTCAAGTTAATTCTTCTGATACTTTCTTCTCTTAACTTCATCCTATTGCATCTAAATTATACTCTAAGAATAAAAGCATTGCCACATCTAATCACCTCTCTAATTGACTTACTATTCTGTCTCTGCTTCAGAGGAGGAGGCAGGAAGCCCTTTGCTAAATAGGTGAGGATTTGTCCATCCTTTTGCAAAGTCCAGTCATCATCCTAAAGCCTCTAGTTGTGTTATTCCAAGATGGGCAGACTAGAGCCATATGCACTACCCCAAATAATAGTGTACCTCTGGCAAATTCCTATGCTGACCTCTTTCCCCATTCTTTATGCATTTTAAATCTCAGTTACTTCTTTGACAGCACCTCCTCATTGTGTGTGCATCTTAGCTGAGGAGACCTCAGTGATTTCACTGCTCTTTCCCAAATTGGCGAGGTTCACTTAAAACTCCTAAAAGATGCTTGATACTTGTTCTCTTCAACAGCCRTATTCCCCATTTCAGTTGTCTTTCTTAAACATTTGTCCAAGTGTTATTTAACCAAGCTATGCATAGCAAAGAAAAGCAGGGTGAAGTGTGTGGGGGCGGGGGGGAAGGATGGAGGGAGAAAGGAAAAATAAAGAGAGAAAAAAGAAAAAAATAAAGGTGTGTCCCCTACACACACATTCCAGAGGTAAACTTCTCCCTCCCCTCCTGAGCACTCATTTCACATCTCCAATTTCTCCACCTGGAGACTTGCATGGTAGAATATGTTTTACTGGAGCTCATCTAAGGAACAATCAGCTTAAGCAGTTGTATTCAAATAGTATTAATGTTTTCAAATCGACTTCCTATTTTCCTACTGGAAACCCTGCCAAACACACTCTTCAACAGACACTAAAATAATTTGGATAGTTGATATGCAATCCAAATTTTTAGTGGAAAACTGCCAGATTCGACATCTGTGAKAAAGTGGGTAATTTTTATTATCCACAGAGAGCATGCACTCAGTCCGATATTTTCTACCTCTACACATCTCTTTCTACTGGAACTGCTTTATGGTTTTACATGATCAACGGGCTGCCAAAAATGATTTAACCCCTTTATTGCTACCAGAATCCAAGAATGCACTGGAGCTGTTTCAAAAGAGTATTAATCTAGAGGGATATTGTTAAATACACACTTTCAACAGCAGGATTTTCTTATTCATTACCTCTGCCCTCTTTGCTTACAGTAAATAGTTAAAAAAATCTAACACATTCTGAACATTATTTGCTAACTCTTGGGCAGAGAAGTTGCTATAGCCTCCATCTCTTGTAAGCTAAGGGTTAACTCCCTGTTCCCTGTTGTCCCTTGCCTTGCTTGAGAGAGGGTCTGTCAGAACAGCTGCTGGGGAGTGAAGGATGGGAAAATGCCTTTGGGAAAGTAGGCTCTCCTGCTGAGGACTGAGCTGAACCCCTGGCTGGTCAGGTATTTTTTCTTGCACTAGGTTTGGCTTAGGGGTACCTCTTCATTTATTAATGGTTGTGAATATTTGCTTCTGCCTCCACACCACCTAAGATCCTCCAGGCCACTGAGGTCTGTGGAGTTGTGCTGATTTGTACCAGCTGCAAACACTGGTTCTACTCTAACTTCTTGTTCAAGCCCAGGAAGCCTGGCTTGTCAGAGAAATTCGGTCTAAACCAGGAATGACACTATCTCATGTGCCAGCAGTAGGTTTTCCATAACAAAATGGAAAAGCAGAATGCTAGCAATAAAATACACAAAAGAAGAAGGTATTACATAGGCCTTTTGTTGTTGTTTTTACAGAACAACAACTGAAAAATTCTTCCTGTTTAAGCTATTTGCTGAGGATCTTTTAAGTAAATGAAAACAAATAATTCTTGGCTGTTATGGCTGCACTAAATAAGCTCCTTCTCTGAATGAACTGTAATACTGAAAAGGTTTAACTCCTTCACTAAAGAAATCATTGAAGTTCACTTCAATAAATGCACATGTATACTTCTTTACCAGAAAAAAAATATATGTTTTCTCCTTATTCTTGCACAGTCCTGTTGGGAACATGTGGTAAAAGTCCTGGCACKAAAGCAGTCTCAGCACGTACATTAAATGGGGGTACATTTGATCATAAAAGCAAAAGCAAACCACCAAACCACTGCTCCTCGCCCCCAACCAACCACATATACCACCAGGTCCAAAGCGAGCGAGTGGTGCAACCCCTGCGCCACCAGTAGACTTCACACTGTGCAAACAGCAGTGGAGAAGCCCCAGCGCCCAGTCTCCAATGCAAATCAGTGCTAACCGTTATTCCAACAAACCAGACCACAAGACAGGTCTATTGAAAGATTTTCAGCAGTAGATCTTTTGATCTTTATTTTTTTCTTGGCCTCAGAATGATGCAAAATTATGAAGAAGGTAGGACTGAAAACTTAAGCAAAGCAGCTTGTTGTGGCAGTTTCACAGGACATAAAACAAGGTCTATTTTACGACCATTAAACCTTTTTTCTTCCCCTCCTCCTCCCCCCCCCCAACACTTTTTTTCTTAATTACATGTTCTTGCTGTGTTATGTCTAATTTAGACTGTTCACAGCTAGGGTCAAGGACACTTCATTTGAATTTATCTTCTCACTGTAACACTGTGCAAATAGTAGTAATTCTTCATATTTCAAAACTGTTTTCATTTAAGGATTTCAAAGGATTCAAACAACATCAGTGAACTGAAGGTCTAGTTCAAAAATGTACATGTGAATGAAAAGTCTCCCATTAACTTCAGTAGAGTTAGGATAAGGCTGCAAGTCTACAGCAAAATTTAAAGATAATTATCAATACTACCATTTTATAGACAGATAAATCAAGAAAAACACTGACACTACAGGAGAATTGGAACCAAATTCCATGAATCCAGATGCCCAGACTTCAGTCTGAAACAGCTGTTACAGCTGAGTAAGATTTTAGCAAGAGAAAAATCCAGATCAGGATAAAAACACACAAACAAACAAAAAACCCACAGCAGGCATAATTGAAATCTAGCACTAAAATCTTTGCTGAAAGCAGGATATTTTTGGAACTACTGTTCTCTGAAAACAGTCTTTCCTAGCTTCCCCCCCCCCAAAAAAAAAAAAAAAAAAAATCTGACCAATAAATAAAGCAGTCTGGTGCTTTTCAAAAGTGTAATGGTGTTAAGAGACAGAAAAGTCTCAGAAGGGCAGACAATGAACAGAAAAGCCCCTGGGAACTAAGACCTGTTTTAGCAAGCACAAAAATAAAACAGGGTGTTCATTTTCCTGTATGTGACTTATTTTCCCGTTTGGATATAAAATACTGTGTGTGAAGCACAACTGACAAAATTATTCCTCAGGCAAGGGAAAAAAAACAAACAAACAAACAAAAAAATACATCACACACAAAACATTAGTCCAAAAAAGCAAGGGTTAAGCTTGCTTGAAAGCAAGCTAAATATCTGCATTGACCTCTTTTGTTTCTTTAAGAAGTTTTATAGATAGCCATATCTTAACYTAAAATACTTGTGGAATAGCCAATATAACATAAGGCCTCTGTTTCCTCAAGTCCATTGGAAAACTATCATTACTTTTGGTGAAAGATGAATTAGGCCTTTAATTTGAATGTTATTTTCCACATACAAGATCACACAGTGTGATCTTTACTATCACCTGATGAGATCCATTCCTTATAGATAAAAACACATAAGAATGAATAATTTCAGTTGCCAAACTGTGCTTTGAAGTTTTTTTTTTTTTTTACCATCATCCTGTAATGAATCTCATACTATTTTACCAGTTATATTTATATCTATATATACACACACAAACATACATTTACAGGCACACAAAATTATCTCACATACATACACCTGCTTTTTTAAAATTCCACATGTGTCTGGTTCTGGGGTCCACCATGGGTGAGACTGAGGTGCTCCAGAAATGAGAAAAGCTGTGAGAAAAGCTGCAGCCGACAGCACTTCTGGATTTCTTTGAGATATTTCCCAAAAGTCTCAGCTCTTTAGACTTGCAGCTTCTTAGACTGGAGATATTCAGAAAATCTGGCRCCCACATTTTGGGGGACTTGAGAAGGGTCAAGCTGCAAAATACTTGGCAGCAGCAGGGTAAGGAGAAGGTAATTTAGGTCTCAGCAGCTCAACAGTCCACAGAAAGAACAAGCTAAGAGGAAAATAAGATTTATTGGTAGAGCATGAAGAAATTAATTCCAAGAGGGAGAGTCACTGTCAAAAAGCAGCACTGATCTGTATGTTGTCCTTTTGCATGGCATTCCCAAATAAAGGATGAGTTTATATATAAATATACATTAAAAAAATGAAAACATGATTTCATTGCTGAAAATTACTGACAGAATACCTATGATTTAGTCTTAACTTAGAGATCTCAAAGCTCCTCCAGAAGACTGGTACCTTAATATTTTCCTATTGCACAGTCATCCTTAGATCCATCTGTATCCAAAAACCCAACAAAACAAAAGAAAAAACCCCACACTCCACAGCTGCTCCTTCTACTTCAGTCCCTAAGAAAATACATCCAAACAAGGGAAGTTATTTCCCTGGCAAACGCGCAAGTCTTCTACATTACCAGCTTTGGGATGTGGGCACTGTATTCACCAAGAACTGCCAATGTTAAGCAGACYTGAGTGCAGACTTGCGAGCCTCAGGCCTCCAAGGTTTCTTGTTTCAGAACTGATGAACTGCTCTGACCTCTGAAAAGTTAGGTATAGGCTCTGAAACCTTTCCTTCCTTTGGCACTAATACTGTTTAATCGCTAAAAGCAGCGAGATGCTAAAATATCACCATAATGAACAGTCTGTAAGGATTTACATATAGCAGTGTTCTTGCATTTCTTCCATTTTGAGATCATGTAATCAAGTATTACGATAAGGGGCTACACTGAATTCTGGAAAAATTCTGAAGACTTTTCAGAAAGCCAGAAATTAATAATGATGTCTCAGCAATTACATATATCCAGTGCAAGTTAATACTCAGGTCAATTCTTCATGAAAGTGTTACTAATGTTACTATTTCATAAACTTTTTTTTTTTTTTTTTTTTTTTTTTTTTTTTTTTTTTTTTTTTTTTTTTTTTTTTTTTTTT